>NC_041383.1:62417934-62430415 GCF_002162155.2 Triticum dicoccoides
GAGTACTGGACTGCAGCTAAGCCCCCGAGTGGGAGGCTTGCTCTCCACTCGGTAGGATTTTCATATACTTAGGCGAGTACTGGACTGCAGCTAAGCCCCCGAGTGGGAGGTTTGCTCTCCACTCGGTAGGATTTTCATATACTTAGGCGAGTACTGGACAGCAGCTAAGCACCCGAGTGGGAGGTTTGCTCTCCACTCGATAGGATTTTCATATACTTAGACGAGTACTGGACTGCAGCTAAGCCCCCGAGTGGGAGGCTTGCTCTCCACTCGGTAGGATTTTCATATACTTAGGCGAGTACTGGACTGCAGCTAAGACCCCGAGTGGGAGGTTTGCTCTCCACTCGGTAGGATTTTCAAATACTTAGGCGAAAGGGATTCACAGCTAAGCCCTCAAGTGAGAGGCTTGCTCGTCACTCGGTAGGGATTTTTTTTTGCAAACTTAGGCGAAACGGATTCGTAGCTAAGCCACCCACTGGGGGATTTCTCACGTAAACAAAAGCCACAACAATCAATGGGAAAATTATAGCACTCTTGTCTTTGATAAACAAACTACAGAGGTACTTTTTTATTACATCTCATCCGAGTGAGTACTTAAGTATAAAAGGGGCGGAGCAGCTCCGCATTCCAAGCTTGTGGCTCATCAATCTGGCGATCGACATTGTAAAGACGGTATGCTCCATTGTGGAGAACTTTGGTGACGATGAAGGGGCCTTCCCAAGTAGGGGCGAGTTTGTGTGGCTTCTGTTGATCCACTCGGAGGACCAAGTCTCCTTCTTGGAAGGCTCGACTCTTCACGTTTGTGGCAAGGAATCGGTGCAAGTCTTGCTGATAGATAGTCGATCGGATCATGGCCATCTCTCTTTCTTCTTCTAGAAGGTCGACTGCGTCCTGCCGGGCTTGTTCTGCTTCATCTTCAGAGTAGAGCTCGACTCGTGGTGCATTGTGAAGCAGGTCACTCGGCAGAACTGCTTCGGCTCCATAAACCAGAAAAAATGGAGTTCGCCCAGTCGATCGGTTAGGAGTGGTCCTCAATCCCCAAAGAACTGAAACAAGTTCGTCGAACCACGCGCCTGCTGCGTGCTTCAGATCACGCATCAACCGGGGTTTCAATCCTGTGAGAATTAGGCCGTTTGCTATTTCTTCTTGTCCATTCGACTGGGGATGGGCGACGGAAGCGTAGTTGACTCGCGTGCCTTGAGAAGCACAAAAGGCTCTGAATTGGTCGGAATCGTAGTTTGACCCATTATCAGTGATGATGCTGTGAGGAACTCCATATCTGAATATCAACTCTCTGATGAAGCTGATAGCAGTGCTGGCATCTAGATTCTTGATAGGCTTGGCTTCGATCCACTTAGTGAACTTGTCGACTGCCACCAGTACATGGGTGAAGCCGCTTCTGCCAGTTCTCAGTGGTCCAACCATATCCAATCCCCAAACAGCGGAGGGCCAGACGAGTGGAATGGTCTTCAAGGCTGACGCGGGTTTATGTGACATATTTGAGTAGAACTGACATCCTTCACACTTGTCGACTATCTCCTTCGCCATTTCATTTGCTCTTGGCCAGTAAAACCCCGCTCGGTATGCTTTGGCCATAATGGTCCGAGAGGACGCATGATTACCACAGGTCCCCGAGTGGATATCGTCAAGAATTATCTGACCTTCTTCTGGTGTTATACATTTCTGACCGACTCCAGTCGCGCTTTCCCTGTACAACTGTCCCTTTATCACAGTAAAGGCCTTGGATCGACGGACGATCTGTCGAGCCTCTTCTTCATTCTCTGGGAGCTCTTTCCTTAGGATATACGCGATGTACGGTGCCGTCCAGTCGGGAGTGGTGACCAACACTTCCATGATCAGGTCGACCACGGCTGGAACTTCAACTTCAGTCGGATCTGTGGCACTTTTTGGCTGCGGGGCTTCTTCGGTGAAAGGATCCTCCTGAACTGATGGTGTGTGGATGTGTTCCAAAAACACATTACTGGGAACGGCTTCTTTCTTGGAACCTATTTTTGCCAAATCATCAGCCGCTTGATTTTTTAGTCGGGGTATATGATGAAGCTCTAACCCCTCAAATTTCTTCTCCAGCTTTCTCACTGCATTGCAGTAACCAGTCATGGTTGGACTTCTGACGTCTCACTCCTTCATCACTTGGTTAACCACCAAATCTGAGTCACCATAGACCATGAGGCGACGGACGCCGAGTGAAACGGCCATACGCAACCCATACAAAAGTGCTTTGTATTCTGCTTCATTATTGGAGGAATCAAAGTGAATCTGGAGCACATATCTAAGCTTATCTCCTCAGGGGGACACCAACACTACCCCAGCACCGGAACCATTCAGCATCTTAGATCCATCAAAGAACATGGTCCAGTGCTCCGAGTGAACTTGATTCGGCAGTTGTTGTTCAGTCCACTCAGTGATGAAATCTGCTATTGCTTGGGACTTGATGGCTTTCTTTACCTCAAACTTGATATCTAGGGGAAGAAGTTCAATCGCCCATTTTGCCACTCGACCAGTTGCATCTCTGTTATGCAGAATCTCTGACAATGGAGCGTCGCTGACGACTGTAATGGAATGGTCAGAGAAGTAATGAGCAACCTTCTTCATGTTCATATAAATCCCATATACAAACTTCTGATAATGAGGGTATCTTTGCTTTGATGGGGTCAAAACTTCAGAAATATAATATACTGGGCACTGAACTTTAAAGGCTTTTCCTTCTTCTTCCCGCTCGACCGTAGGTACTGTACTGATGACTTGTCCTGTGGTGGAATGTAGATCAGCAAAGGCTCTTTGCTGATCGGGGCAGCAAGCACCGGCTGGGTGGAAAGCAGGGCTTTTAGCTCTGCAAACGCTGCATCAGCTTCAGGAGTCCACTTGAACTTGTCTGACTTCTTCATCAGTCGGTAAAGAGGCAATGCCTTTTCACTGAGACGAGAGATGAATCGACTTAAAGCGGCTAAGCAACCAGTAAGCTTCTGAACATCGTGCACATGCACAGGTCGTTTCATTCGTAGTATAGTACCAACTTTTTCTGGATTGGTGTCGATTCCTCGTTCGGAAACGAGAAAACCGAGTAACTTTCCGCCAGGAACTCCGAATGTGCACTTTGATGGATTAAGTTTGATATCATACCTCCTGAGGTTGGCAAATCTCTCTACAAGGTCAGTCAGCAGGTCGAACCTTTCCGTGACTTGACTACAATATCATCCATGTACGCTTCCACATTCCGACTGATTTGAGTGAGCAAACACTTCTGAATCATCCTCATGAACGTGGCTCCGGCATTCTTGAGGCCGAACGGCATGTGACATAACAGAAGCACCCGAATGGAGTGATGAAAGCTGTTTTGATCTCATCGGGTCCATACAGACGGATCTGATGGTACCCGGAATAGGCGTCTAAGAAAGACAGGCGCTCACATCCCGCAGTCGAGTCGACTATTTGGTCGATGCGGGGGAGAGGAAAATGATCTTTCGGGCAGGCCCGATTGATATGTTTGAAGTCAATGCACATGCGAAGTGACTTGTCCTTCTTTGGGACCATGACAACATTGGCGGCCACTCGGAGTGATAAATTTCTCGAATAAACTCCGCTGCTAAGAGCCGAGCCACCTCCTCGCCAATGGCCTTTCTTTTCTGGACGGCGGACCGTCGAAGATGTTCTTTGACAGGTTTCACTTTTGAGTCGACTCGTAGATGGTGCTCACCTAGCCCCCTGGGAACACTCGGCATGTCAGAAGGTTTCCATGCGAAGATGTCCCAGTTCTCACGGAAGAACTGGATGAGCGCTTCTTCCTATTTGGAGTCGAGCGTTGTAGAGATATGAATCGGGGCGGCAGTGGGGTCGGTCGGGTGAATGTGAATCGGTTTGGTCTCACCAGACGACTGAAACGCTGATTCCGTAGCGGGCTTCTTGGCTCGCAACAAATCACTCGGGTCTGCAGTTTTCTAGTACTCCTCTCACTCTATCGCTGCCATCTGAGCATCGGCGATCTTTGAGCCTTTCTGAAAGCACTCTTTTGCCTTCTTTCGATTGCCAGTAACAGTGATCACACCTTGGGGTCAGGCATCTTCAATTTGAGGTACACATAACATGGTCAAGCCATAAAACGTGCATAAGTTGGCCTGCCCAAAATAGCATGATAAGCACTCTGGAAATCCACAACTTCAAATGTCAACTTTTCTTTGCGGTAATTTTTGGAATCACCGAAAACCACATCAAGAGAAATTTGACCGAGTGACTCAGCCTTCTTTCCAGGAATGACTCCATGGAAGCTCATGTTGCTGGTACTGAGCCTGGACATCGGAATACCCATCCCTTTCAATGTCTCTGCATATAGTATATTCAGGCCACTGCCACCATCCATCAAAACTTTAGTTAGTCGAGTGCCTTCGACTACTGGGTCGACCACCAGAGCTTGCCTCCTAGGGGTGGCTATGTGTGTCGGGTGATCAGACTGGTCGAATGTGATGGCAGTCTGAGACCATTTCAGATAACTGGGTGTCGCCGGAGCAACCATATTCACTTCTCGATTGATAACTTTCAATCGACTTTTGCTTTCAACGTCAGCAAAAATCATCAGGGTGGAATTGACTTGGGGATATCTATCATCACTATCTTCTTTGTCCTCAACTTTGTCCGACTCCTTTTCCTTATCTTTGGGATGTTTCCCCTGGAATTGCTGGATCAAGAGCCGACACTGTCGAGTGGTATGTTTCGGGTAAATGAGTTTACCCTCCTCATCTTTCTTCGTGTGGATGTGGCACGGCAAATCCAACACGTCATTTCCTTCCTTGTCTTTCACCTTCTTAGGGTTCGAAGACCCTTTAGGCTTCCCTTTAAACTTTCCTTGAGTCACGGCCAAGGCTTCTCCAGGAGCAGCTAGCTCGGCTTTCCGCTTCTGCTTCCGACTGGAGTTCCCTCCTCCGGTTTCATGGAAAACTGACTTGTGCTTGCCACTCCGGAGCCGATCCTCTTCTTCACCATTGGCATACTTGGTGGCAATCTCCATCATTCGACTCAGAGACATGTCTCCGGTTCGACCGAATTTCAGGTTCAGCTCTCTATACTTCACGCCTTCCTTGAAGGCACAAACTGCCTGGTGATCAGATACATTCTCTACCGTGTGATGCAACGTGATCCATCTCTGGATGCAATCTCTCAAAGTTTCATTAGACTTCTGCACACAAGATTGCAGATCTGTCAGTCCTGCTGGTCGCTTGCAAGTTCCTTCAAATGTTCTGTCAAACACTCGGGCAAGATCTTCCCAAGTGTAAATGCTGCTGGGTGCTAACTGATTCAACCATGCTCTGGCCGAGCCCTCCAACATAAGAGGCAGGTGTTTCATGGCCACTTCATCATTGCCGCCACCAATCTGGACAGCCACTCGGTAGTCCTCAAGCCAAGTGTCAGGCTTGGACTCACCAGTGAACTTACTGACTCTAGTCGCCAACCTGAAGTTGGGAGGAATCACCGCGGCCCTGATGGCTCTGCTGAAACACTCTGATCCTGAGACGTGTACTCTGCTGCTGGTGGGAACATGTCTGTCATGACCCTCTCGGTGAGCTCTGTTCCTGTCGACCAAACCTTGAACAATAATGGATCTCGCATCAAAGTCTGGTTCCCTGGGGTCGACTGGAATCCTTCGCCCAACACCGTGATGGCGTCTATCATCATGTTGTCGAGGCGCGTACGATCCACCCCTTGGGGGAGGGGTGGGCACTCGACGTCGATCATCACGATCGAATCGGTGATCATACTGCTCACGGTCCTTGTACTGATCACGCCGGTCTCCATGTTCCTCACGCCTCGGGGGCGATCTTGGGCTATGGGCCGACTGGACTGTATTTGCAGCGACGGATCTGCTGTGAATCCTATTCCGCGAATGTGATACAGCTGAATTTTGATCTCCTGCTGCCCGGAGTAAATCTCTGATCTGTAACAAGCCTCTGCCAGCTTCTGACTGGGAAGGCTGAATCGACTCTGCTATACGGGCTGCAGCTGCTAAATTCTGAATCGAAGTTCGATATACCTGAGTCAGTGGTGGAAAGAGTTTACGTCGACTGGATCCTGGAACCAGTTGTCTTGCATGCTCGTCGAGTGCTCGCTGAAGGTTCTCCAGTCGAGCACACTCAGCCAAGTTGGCCAAGCGCGCATCCTCTAAGGCACGAGCCTCGGGGGTTTCTCCAATGATAGGAGTGTGCAGCGCATCCATGTTCCGGCGGCGAAGTTCTTCCCTCTGCAGCGAAGTGAGGGGCTCGGGGAGATACTCTTCATGGGCATGCGACGGATCGCCTCCACCATCGCCCCGTCAGTGCGGGGAAAACCGGGAGGACTGCGTGGTCCATCGACCATAAGTACCTTCGCCGCTGGATCACTGCTGTCGCACTCGGATGCAGTCTCTGCGGAGCCAGTCAAACAGGCCATAGAGAGATTAGTCGGGCTCGATTGCCGCGACTTGGGGGGTGGCTGACTGGCGAGCCACCACGTGCCTCACCCACTGCAGGAAACAGGGAGGGAGGACAACACAGGGGTCGACCGATACTGGGTCGACGGTTGCCGCAGGAGGACGCCGCGGACGCACGCACGAAAGTGCGTCGCTTCGCGGACGGGGAGCGCGTCGATGTTGAGTGGAGCCTCCTGAAGCCAAGCGGAGTCGTCGGCGATGAACGTGAGCCCGTCGAGACGGGTCTCGCGGCCCTCAACCAAAACTCCGCCTGAAACCATGATGAAGGAGATCGGAAAAATCGCAACTTCTCCAATAAGTCGCTAAGACACTGGCCCCACGGTGGGCGCCAACTATCGTGGTTCTAAGTCTGACAGTAGTGTAGGGGGGTAGGAATGGAGAGGCAAGATCCTAGCTATGGAGTAGTTGTATACGCAAGGGATTTACGAGTTCAGGCCTTTCTCGGAGAAAGTAACAGCCCTACGTCTCGGAGCCAAGAGGCGGTCGACTGGATTATGTGCGTATGAGTTACAGGGGTGCGAACCCTTTACACTGAGGAGGGGTGGCTTATATAGAGTTCGCCAGACCCCTCCGTCCATCAGTTATTTAGGGTTTAAAGTACATTAAGATTGGGCGTTACTGGTAACGCTACAAATAAAGTGCCATGATGACCATAAAAGCTACTTAATGACCGACCGTTTGCATGCAGAGTGACTTTAGATTTCCTGGTCGTCGAGTGGTTGGCTTCATGGTCAAGTGGTAGGCTTCATGGTCGAGTGTCTTCGAGTCTGTCGAGTGAAACACTTCTAAGTCGATTGACAGGCGGTTTCTTCTAGAGATGTCCTTGGGTAGGGTAGTTCGGACAGGTCCATGACCCTACCCTAGGTACATAGCTTCATCAGCGAGGCTAAGATTTCTCGCCGTGCCTACGCAACGGCAATATTTGGTGTCAAATTATTCGACTCGATTCAAGGATTCAACGGCGACAATTGCGGCTCCGGAACGCTTGTCCTCCCTAGAACGTGTACAAAGACTCCACGGTTATTATCGACAAGGACATGCCGGCTCCGGTATGGGAGCGGTGACAACGGCGCATCAGAGGCTTGTTCTCATGGCGGCAATAGTCGTTTGGTGGTCCACGGTCCTTGATGTAATTTTTATTATGTTTGATGTGTTTTGTACTTTCAGGAAATCTTTGTAATAGATCTGATCTTTTCACAAAAAAGCGAGGCAAATTCCTACACCAGAAGAATCCACAAATCGTGGAGTTTTCAGTACATCGGCTGATAAGGTTCACACACACGGCGGTGAAAACATTGTAGAGAGATAATGGCAAACCTTACTCATTCAAGAAAATAGATATAGATCATTTCTTTCCTTAAAATAACATTCGTTGTTGCAGCTTGTATGCCACAAGAATTTATAGATCTAGTCAAGTCCATATATAGTTGTTCCCCACAAAATAAAGTTCCACATATAGAAGTTGTTAGCTTCTTGTCTCGGAATAGAGTCTTGATCCAGACTTGGTCATATTCCCATCTTTGGTAAACTTGATGGATTTTGACATAAAATTAGTCATATATATCTTTGGTTAAATCCAAACTTGGTTAGATTCCGTCATTTCCAAATCTTTAAAATTTCATTGGAATTGTTGGAGTTGTGTCGAATATAGTGTATAAGGTAGGTTACAGTTGGACTTATAGTTGTATTGTGTTTACGTAGGATGTGGAGTTGTGTCCTAGTAGGACACTTGTATCCTAGGCCTCTCATATATATAGCGGGGGTTGACACACGATGTAACATATGCCAATATAATAGCACCGGAACGCAGGGAAAGCCGGTGGCATGTGCCGGTGTCCAGGGCGACCGGGTGCGGTATTGTAGCGGTATCATGGGGAGGAGCGCCTATAGTCAGGCCCCGGTGATATAGCCATATCGGTGAATCTCGTTAAAAAATCTCGGTATCGTGCTCGTGTGATTGCTTGGTCCTTGAATGATAGATAGAGTGCCTCGGATTTATTCTAACAAGTGGTATCATAAGCAAGGTTTGAAGAGGTCATGGAAGTTGATTTAGAGGAAAGCGATGAAGACCGGCGGCTGTGGAGGCACGACGCATGTGCGGCAGCGATCGGAGATCGTCGCATATAATTGGAAGCAGCTGACTAGTTGATCGAAAGCATTGGCTGGTGGCCAGAGTCGAGATTGAAAAAGAGCAATTGGAAGCGGACTCGGTGAGATTGGATCAGCGGAAGGTTTGCGTGTGCGCATTGCGGCAGCAGGGACGTGCGTGCGGCGATCGGTCAGCGCATCGGCGCATCGATCGGGCGAGCGTACTCGTCGTACGCGTGCAGCATGGCAGCGGAGGCTGCAGCCCAGGCAGGGCAATACGGCCCAAGGCCCAGTCGGTTGCGGCTGGGCGGATGGCCGCTCGCTGGCCAATGGCTGGGCTGGCCGCGCTGAACAAGGCCGGATGGTGCTACACGTGCAAAGGCCAAGACGTGAGAGATCTGTTTTGGACAAAAAAAAGGGCACGAGTGTTCATACTTCACATGAGACGAGCGTGCGTGTGTGTCCTTCAGGCAGGACGATGTTTCTCTTTGTTGCTATAAGGGTACGTGGAGATGCACTAGCAAATAGTGGCCAGGAAAATAATTGTGCAAAGAATTCTTCAGGTCGGATTTGCATGGAAGTTTTCCTGTCAAGATTGCTTGGAGGGCTTGGATATTATGTGAAGTGGAGGACAGCGTGTCGTGCAGCCGAATAGTTCGGCTGGGTCGGACTGGACAGTCTGACGGGATCGACGCAAGTCGGTTGGTACAGAAGACGGTGGTGGTATTGGCGACGACGACATAGGAGCGTAATGCTGATGGTGACCGACTTCTGGGCGTGGAAACACGGGGCACATGCCCCGAGGGCTTGTGTGACTTCGACAAGACTATGACGCGGGGTTGACTCAAGGTGGTGTATACACGGAGCTTGAAGTTGACGGGACGCGTGGATGGACTGATCATCTACCATGGAGTCATGTTAAAGGTAGAGCTGGATTAAGGGGCTACAGCGTAAGTGCATAGAGAGTCGAAGCCTATTCAGCGACGGGAAAAAGCGAGTGACGTGCAGTTCGGACTGGAGCCCAATGGTCTGATGGAAGCATGAAACTCGTCATCGGTCGGTGATGATCGATGGTACTCTGCAGTGGAGGTTGAGTGGTGTGGTTTCGCGACCTTGAGACTCGACCGGGACAACAGAGGCTCGACGCAGTAATAGCGGCGAGGTGTGCGGTATGCACGAGACATGGAGACGGGCCAGGGCTCTGGTGGTCATACATGTGGTGAGACAACTGCGAATTTGACTCGGGATGACTACAAGTAACGGTGAAATTCCTTCATGTTTCAGACAGGCGGTCAAGAAAGGAGCGGTGATGTTGAGTTAGGGTAACTCTTATATGTGACACCCAATATGTGAGTTGTTCACTGTCACGCAGGTCAGTGATCGGTGTGTGATGGCGTTGACGAATACTTTGGAAGTTGGGAGCGCAAACTAAAGTAATGTGGAACTTAATTTTGCTCGAGTGTTGACTGTGGTCAAGAAAAGAAGGGACTACAAGTTGCAGGTGGAGTCACATGGAGTCTTTGGAGTAGCAGCGATACTCATGGGATAAGCTCAAGTCCAATGTACATGGAAGTTTGACGCATGGACAAATCCAGGATGGTGGAGTATATTCGCCAAGGTGGAGTTTGTTGGAGTTGTATCGAATATAGTGTACAAGGTAGGTTACAGTTGGACTTATAGTTGTATTGTGTTTACATAGGATGTGGAGTCGTGTCCTAGTAGGACACTTGTATCCTAGGCCTCTCATATATAACGGGGATAGACACACGATGTAACCTATGCCAACATAATAGCACCGGAACGCAGGGGAAGCCGACGGCATGTGCCGGTGTCCAGGGCGACCGGGTGCGGTATTGTAGCGGTATCATGGGGAGGAGCACCCATAGTCAGGCCCCGGGGATGTAGCCATATCGGTGAACCTCGTTAACAAATTTCGGTGTTGTGCTCGTGTGATTGCTTGGTCCTTGGATGATCAACGGAGTGCCTCGGATTTATTCTAACAGGAATTTCTTCAAATGGTCAGATATTTAGATGAGGACCAAAATGTTTGACAAGTTTATTAAAAGTGCATGGCGGAATAGATCGACTGAGATTGTAAGATTGCTCTAAGGTTTTAAATAAGGGGTGTTTAGAAATTTAGGAGGGAATGGACTTATAGTATTGCAATGTTGTTGAAGTTTCTCTGTGAAATCAACGGTTTCCAAGTCCGCCCCATTACCCTAATGTCAATTAAGGATGGCAATTTTATCCATGGTACGGGTACCTGTGGATACCATACCCGCATGGGCAGGGTATGGGCACAATTTTATATCATGGTTAGTACCCATGCCCTACTCGTTAAGTCATGGGTAGGGCATGAGTAGAGCCTTTTACCCATGGATTACCCACACCTACCCGTTTATACTAGAATGTGGACCTTAACCGTGATTCACAAGTGTACCTATGTTAAAGTTGTGTTGTGAGTTTGTGAACCTATGTTAAAGTTGTCACCAACTGCCAATAAATGTCATGTATTCATGTATCTGTTATTGAGTTGAGATTAATGTTTTTTTGTCAAATGTGCTATAGAGGAATATAAAATTGTGATTAACTTGTGTACTGTTTGATCTACCCGTTGGGTATCCAATGGGCATGAGTACCAGTCGGGTATGGGTATGGGTAAAGTTTCATACCCATGGGTACTGGTATGGGTAGAATTTTGTACGCATATACTACATGGGTATGGATATGGTATTGCTCTATCTGTCCCATACCCTACCCACTGCCATCCTTAATGTCAACTAAGCATATTTTTTTCATATCACTCTCCGTGTAATGAAATTGTTGTTTCTTTTTGCTAGCTACTTGTATGTAGTTACTCCCTCTATTTCCTACTTTGCATGTTAGTTTTGTTTCAAAACAAACTTTGTAAATTTTAACCAAATTTATATTAAAAAATAACAATGTCTAGAATACGAAACAAATACAATATGATGTGTAAAAAACAATATGCAAATTATTTATTGATTAATCGAATGATATTGATTTGGTCTTGTGAATGTTGACATTTATTTTCTATAAACTTGGTCAAACTTTAGAAAGTTTGACTTGAGACAAAGTAATATGCGAAGTAAAAAAGAAACAGATGTATTACTAGTTAGTGCTAGGTAGGTCCCATGTTGGTAAAGAAAGGGTCTTAGTGCAGTTTAGCATTTTTAACATTAATCTTGACGGCGGCGACGTGTTGCATGATCTTCCTCTTCTTCTACAATATTGGCTTTAATTGACGTCATGTCCCGTATGTTTGATTCTACATGTTCTTCTCATTGGTCTTAGTTCTCCTTGCTGAGGAAATGCAGTTAATGCAAATCAAGAATCTTCTTTCTCACTTTGCTGCACAAACTGGCCTTATAGTTAACTACAACAAGTCTGTGGTGATCCCTATCAATGTGCCAGCTCATAAGATCAATAACCTCATTAGCATTCTCCAATGTCAACAAGCATCTTTTCCCTTTCCCTATCGGGATTACCACTTAGTATCAACAAACTGAAGATTGAGGATTTTTGTCTTATGTTATAGAGGATTGAAGGAAGACTTACTGGTTGTTCCACACTAATCTCATATGATGGAAGATTTCAGCTCATTGAATCAGTATTCTCGTCCTTGCCAACTTTCTTTTGCTTTGCCAATTCGAGTGATTGAGCAAATTACTAAATACTTGAGGCACTGTCTATGGAGGAAGTTTGGTACCGATTATGTTGCAACAGCTATGATTGCCTGGGATGTTGTCTACAAGCCCAAATCACATGTATGGGCTAGGAATAACTGACATACTGGTGCAGAACAAGGCTCTCCTAATTAATAACTTGCACAAATTCTTCAAAAAGATGGTCTGCCCTGGGTTAAACTGCTTTGGGATACTTATTATGCATCCCCCC
>NC_041383.1:62430843-62492836 GCF_002162155.2 Triticum dicoccoides
ATGTTGAAGAATCCTTCTGGTGGATATCTCATTTGAAACCGATCCCTCTATTAAGAAACATAACCCTTTAGAACGCTCGGCCTGGAGACACTATGCTTTTTGGAAAGATAATTGGCAAGGAACTCCTCTAATTAAGCAATAGCCTTAGTTGCACTCCTTTGCAATAAATATCTGTTATTGCTTTTAATCAGCACAATGATTTAATACCAAAACTAATTTAGGGGAAAGTTCATCAGATAAATGGACATATGTTTGGAAATCATAACAATTCTTTGTCAGCTGGATGTATATTCAACTAATGGGACAACCACAAACCAACATATTGTTCAAATGGATGTCGAAAGCTGAAAGTAGAATCAAACACAAACTCTTCTTCTGGCTCCTCTGGTATGACAGAATTAGCACAAGAAGTTTACTCAAAAGGAAAAACTTTTACCTGCAGTCATATGCGTGTGCCGTCTGCCATGATCATAATGAAGAGACAGTGCTACATTTACTATGGGATTGTTCTTTTGCCCACTCCTACTGGGACCTCATTGCACCCAATAGACATAGAGGAATATCATCATTTGATAATGTGTGCTTCCTGCTGCAAGCTTTTCCCAATCAGATTGTTGTGGACATAGTTATTGTGGGATGTTGAAATATTTGGATGCAGAGGAATGGAAAGATTTTCAAGAATGAAGCTCCAGGGCAAGAATCATGGAAGCAGGGATTGAAACATGATTTAGTCCTTGCCAAGCATAGGACCAAAAGGAAGAACATTGCTATCTTAGAGCAATGGATCAATTCTGCCCTCTAGACTAGACTCCTTCAGTGCACATTATTTTCTCCATGTTGGAAAAAACTGGTATTGGATAAGCTTTAGAGGTAGCCTTTTTGTTTTTGATTTTGTACATATTTATTTACATTACTGAAAATTAAGGGTAGAACAATCGTTCTACTGTTTCGGGGTAAAAATGTTCTTCTCATTGGTTTGCAAGGGCCACCCTCAATACTCACGGCTTCAAGTTCTATCTGTGATTGTGCTCGGCTTTCAAACTGAATGACACCGTTGCTTCAACCAACCAAAAATGGGGGCAAGCTCCTGTTATAGCGCCACTTTAGGAAAGTGTTTATTGTGGTAGATTTCAAGAGACTTTGAGTCCTTTTTCTGTTACGGTGAGCAATCCATGCGGCATTTGTGGTGACGTTTTCCCTCTAGTTGTTACAGTATGGATTGGTCAGGAGCATTCTTGGTAGCTTTGAGGTCAAGGGTTTCTAGGATGTTTGGTGTGTGTGTGTGTGTGTGTGTGTGTGTGTGTGTGTGTGTGTGTGTGTGTGTGTGTGTGTGTGTGTAGATTTAGTATTTGTATTTTGTGTTCCTGTTATGCTGGCTGCTTCCTTCATTAATTTGCTGATTAGCGGTTTCTTAAATGGAAGTTGGTCATACCTTTCAAAGGTATATAGTGCACAAGTTATTGTACGTACGCAGACAGTTGCCACTTTGGATTATAATATCCCCAACTGTTGTGCTATATATACACAAGATGTGAGCTGTGAGCCCATAACCATTGTTGCCTCACCTTGAAACGTGGAGACAGACTCAAGCTAGGTTATGCACTGGGAGAGATGGGCAAGATGAGGGTGGCGGTGGTTGGTGGTAGGCTAAGCGGGATGGTGGCAGCGCACGAGCTGGCAAGGAGCGGCGGCGCTAGCGTGACGGTGTACGAGCAGGAGGAACATCTTGGCGGGAACGCCTGCAGGAGTGTGGCCGTGGACGGCGTCCACCTCGACCTCGGCTTCATGCTCTTCAACCGGGTGGGCACAACCACTGTCCATAGCTTGATTACTACTCTTTTCATCTTAAAATAACTGCCATGGTATTAGTACTCCCTCCGTTCATTTTTGTAAGGCCTTAAAACATTTCAGACAATGTGCAAAACAGCTTATTTTGTGTTGTTTGAAACGACTTACAAAAATAAACAGAGGGAGTAATAAATTTGAACTAAAACCATGACACTTATTTTGGAACAAAGGAATACATAACTAACGGTACCATACTTAACTATTGACCATGTGCATGGCTGCTACGGCAGGTGACGTACCCAAACATGGTCGACTGCCTGCAAGGGCTGGGTGTGGAGATGGAGAGGTCAGACATATCCATGTCGGCGCAGCTGGCAGGCAGTGGCAGCTGCGAGTGGGGCGGCGGCGTTGTCTCCTGGTTGCTGGCGCAGAGGAGCAACGTGCTCAACCCCAGCTTCTGGCGCATGGTCCGTGAGGTTTTTAGGCTCAAGACCGACGCCCTCAGTGTTGAGATATAGATATTGCATGTGTATTTCTTGTACAATAACCTCCTCCTTCCTTGTATAGTTGAGGACGTGGCTCTTCTATGTACTTATATATGCGTGCATATTGCACCCGATGAATATATCATGAGTTGCATAATCTTCTACATGGTATCAGAGCTTAGTCTGATCCCTCCTACCCTAGCGCGTCGCCGCTGCCTCCAAGCCGCCGCCGCTTCCTTGCTACGCCCGCGTCGCCGAGTTCTCGCTGCCGCCGTAGCCTCCCCCACGCGCCGCTGGCTCCCTGCCGCCACCCCTCTCGCGATCTCCCTCCAAGGCCCGTCGCTAGCCGCCAGCCCTCTCGCCACTAGCCGACTATCGTGGTTCTAAATCTGACAGTAGTGTAGGGGGGTACTAATGGAGATGCAAGATCCTAGCTATGGAGTAGTTGTATACACAAGAGATTTACGAGTTCAGGCCCTTCTCGGAGGAAGTAACAGCCCTACGTCTCGGAACCCGGAGGCGGTCAACTGGATTATATGCGTATGAGTTACAGGGGTGCGAACCCTTTACACTGAGGAGGGGGTGGCTTATATAGAGTCTGTCAGACCCCTCCGGCCCTCAGTTATGCACGGTTTAAGATACATTAAGGTTGGGCGTTACTGGTCACACTATACATAAAGTGCTGTGATGACCATAAAAGCTACTTAATGACCGACCGTTAGCGCTCAGAGTGACTTTAGATCTCCAGGCTGACGAGTGGTTGGCTTCATGGTCGAGTGGTTGACTTCATGGTCGAGTGTCTTCGAGTCAGTCGAGTGGAACACTTCTAGGTCGACTGACAGGTGGTTTCTTCTAGAGATGTCCTTGGGTAGGGTAGTTTGGACAGGTCCATGACCCTACCCTAGGTACATAGCTTCATCATCAGCCCCCGAATGGATCGAGGTTTGAGTGGGTAAGGAGTTGAGAACTCTTTCGACCCATTTGTCGTGCTATGAGTATGTCTTGTTCTAGATCAATGAACCTTAGGTGACGGCACCAACTTCTTTTTCAGTTGCCTTGATCCATTCTTTGTATCCGTCGAGTGAAGTTTTTACTTGAGAAACTCCGAGTGACGTCGTGGAGGGGATCCTCCGTTTGACAAGTTGTTCTGCTATCCGCGGATTTTGTGGGATTCGAATTTTGGGAAGCGCGCGGGACGGAGCGAGGCCGCAGTAATCGGATGGGATAAGGCAGGGACGCCTCGATCTCCACGCCACCTTTTTCGCCACGTATCGCGCGCGCGACTGTTGCGGGATTTGACAGGATCGCCCAGGCCTACATGTCAGTCACTCGGAAGCAACCTTATATAAGGCGTCGGACGGGATTTTGTTTTTGAACAGTGCGTCCTCATTCCCCCCCTCTCTTCTCCAGACTCCTCCGCCGTGTTCACTTCTGCCTCAGCACCGCTGCTCCGCGCGCGCCTCGCCGACGACGATGGTGAAAGAGAAGACGGCGGCTCTGGAGCGGGCGAAGAAAGCGACGGCGAAGGCGAAGGGGAGGGGAACCAGTCGGAGCGGATCTTCATCGAGGGCCGGCCTACCGCTGGGCTGGATCCAGGTCGGCTGGATCCGCTCGACAATCAATCAGGCGGATCTCGACGACCTGGCCGACGGAGGGTTGATCCCCCATCGATTGGCGTGGCTCCCGGGGAGGGAGTCAGAGCCGCAGCCTTAGGAGGGTGAGTGCATTCTCTTGGTCACCCACATCGACCGTGGGTTTTCTTTGCCGCCCCATGAAGGAAATATGCCCTAGAGGCAATAATAAAGTTATTATTGATTTCCTTATATCATGATAAATTTTTATTATTCATGCTAGAATTGTATTAATCGGAAACATAATACATGTGTGAATACATAGACAAACAGAGTGTCACTAGTATGCCTCTACTTGACTAGCTCGTTAATCGAAGATGGTTATGTTTCCTAACCATAGACATGAGTTTTCATTTGATTAACGGGATCACATCATTATGAGAATGATGTGATTGACATGACCCATTCTGTTAGCCTAGCACTTGATCGTTTAGTATGTTGCTATTGCTTTCTTCATGACTTATACATGTTCCTGTAACTATGAGATTATGCAACTCCCGTTTACTAGAGGAACACTTTGGGTGCTACCAAACGTCACAACGTAACTGGGTGATTATAAAGGAGTACTACATGTGTCTCCAAAGGTACATGTTGGGTTGGCGTATTTCGAGATTAGGTCTTGTCACTCCGATTGTCGGAGAGGTATCTCTGGGCCCTCTCGGTAATGCACATCACTATAAGCCTTGCAAGCAATGTAGCTAATGAGTTAGTTACGGAATGATGCATTATGTAACGAGTAAAGAGACTTGCCAGTAACGAGATTGAACTAGGTATTGGATACCGACGATCGAATCTCGGATAAGTAACATACCGATGACAAAGGGAACAAAGTATGTTGTTATGCGGTTTGACCGATAAAGATCTTCGTAGAATATGTAGGAGCCAATATGAGCATCCAGGTTCCGCTATTGGTTATTGACCGAGAATAGTCCTAGGTCATGTCTACATAGTTCTCGAACCCGTAGGGTCCGCACGCTTAACGTTACGATGACAGTTTTATTATGAGTTTATAAGTTTTGATGTACCGAAGTAGTTCAGAGTCCAGGATGAGATCGGGGACATGACGAGGAGTCTCGAAATGGTCGAGACGTAAAGATCGATATATTGGACGACTATATTCGGAGTTCGGAAAGGTTCCGAGTGGTTCGGGTATTTTTCGGAGTACCGGGGAGTTACGGGAATACGGGGGAGAAGTATTGGGCCTTATTGGGCCATACGGGAAAGAGAGAGGGGCTGCCTAGGGCAGGCCGTGCGCCCCCCAAGGCCTAGTCCGAATTGGACTAGGGGGAGGGGCTGCGCCCCCTCCTTCCTTCCCTTCTCCCTCCCCCTTCCTTGTCTCCTACTCCTAATACTTGGAAGGATTCCTAGTTGGACTAGGAAAGGGTGAATCCTACTCCCGGTGGGAGTAGGACTCCCCTAGGGCGCGCCATAGAGAGGGCCGGCCCTCCCCTCCTCCACTCCTTTATATACGGGGGCAGGGGCCACCCCATAGACACACAAGTTGATCTACGGATCATTCCTTAGCTGTGCGGTGCCCCCCTCCACCATATTCCACCTCGATCATATCGTCGCGGAGTTTAGGCGAAGCCCTGCGCCGGTACAACATCATCATCGTCACCATGCCGTCGTGCTGACGGAACTCATCCCCGAAGTTTTGCTGGATCGGAGCCCGGAGATCGTCATCGAGCTGAACGTGTGCTGAACTCGGAGGTGCCGTACGTTCGGTGCTTGGATCGGTCGGATCGTGAAGACGTACGACTACATTAACCGCGTTGTCATAACGCTTTCGCTTACGGTCTATGAGGGTACGTGGACAACACTCTCCCCTCTCGTTGCTATGTCATCACCATGATCTTGCGTGTACGTAGGAATTTTTTTGAAATTACTACGTTCCCCAACAGTGGTATCAGAGCCTAGGTTTTATGCATTGATGTTATATGCACGAGTAGAACACAAGTGAGTTGTGGGCGATACAAGTCATACTGCTTACCAGCATGTCATATTTTGGTTCGGCGGTATTGTTGGATGAAGCGGCACGGACTGACATTACGCGTACGCTTACGCGAGACTGGTTCTACCGACGTGCTTTGCACACAGGTGGCTGGCGGGTGTCAGTTTCTCCAACTTTAGTTGAATCGAGTGTGGCTACGCCCGGTCCTTGCGAAGGTTAAAACATCACTAACTTGACGAACTATCGTTGTGGTTTTGATGCGTAGGTAAGAACGGTTCTTGCTCAGCCCGTAGCGGCCACGTAAAATTTGCAACAACAAAGTAGAGGACGTCTAACTTGTTTTTGCAGGGCATGTTGTGATGTGATATGGTCAAGACGTGACAAAATATAAGTTGTTGTATGAGATGATCATGTTTTGTTGAAGTTATCGGCAACTAGCAGAAGCCCTATGGATGTCTCTTTGTTGCATAAGATGCAAGTGCCAAATAATTGCTTTACTTTATCGCTATACGATAGCAATAGTTGCAAGATCAATAGTTGGTGAGACAACCATGTGATGACACATTGATGTAGATCAAGATGATGAAGATCATGGTGTCGTGCCGGTGACGATAGAGATCATGACAATACTTTGGACATGGAGATCAAAGGCGCAAGATGATCATGGCCATATCATGTCACGTATTTTGATTGCATATGATGTTTATCTATTATACATCTTATTCTTGCTTTGATTGACGGTAGCATTTTAAGATGATCTCTCACTAATTATCAAGAAGTGTTCTCCCTGAGTATGCACCGTTGCCAAAGTTCATCGTGCCCAGACACCACGTGATGATCGGGTGTGATAAGCTCTACGTCCATCTACAACGGGTGCAAGCCAGTTTTGCACACGCGGAATACTCAGGTTAAACTTGACGAGCCTAGCATATGCAGATATGGCCTCAGAACACGGAGACCGAAAGGTCGAGCGTGAATCATATAGTAGATATGATCAACATAGTGATGTTCACCATTGAAAACTACTCCATCTCACGTGATGATCGGTTATGGTTTAGTTGATTTGGATCACGTGATCACTTAGATGACTCGAGAGATGTCTGTCTAAGTGGGAGTTCTTAAGTAATATGATTAATTGAACTTAAATTTATCATGAACTTAGTCCTGGTAGTATTTTGCAAATTATGTTGTAGATCAATAGCTCGCGTTGTTGCTTTCATATGTTTATTTTGATATGTTCCTAGAGAAAATTATGTTGAAAAATGTTAGTAGCAATGATGCGGATTGGATTCGTGATATGAGGTTTATCCACATTGCTGCACAGAAGAATTATGTCCTTAATGCACCGCTAGGTGACAGACCTATTGCAGGAGCAGATGCAGACGTTATGAACGTTTGGCTAGCTCAATATGATGACTACTTGATAGTTTAGTGCACCATACTTAACGACTTAGAATCGGGACTTCAAAGACGTTTTGAACGTCATGGACCATATGAGATGTTCCAGGAATTGAAGTTAATATTTCAAGAAAATACCCGAGTTGAGAGATATGAAGTCTCCAACAAGTTCTATAGCTAAAGGATGGAGGAGAATCGCTCAACTAGTAAGCAAGTGCTCAGATTGTCTGGGTACTACAATCGCTTGAATCAAGTGGGAGTTAATCTTCCAGATAAGATAGTGATTGATAGAATTCTCTAGCCACCATCACCAAGTTAGTAGAACTTCGTGATGAACTATAGTATGCAAAGGATGACGAAAACGATTCCCGAGCTCTTCGTGATGTTGAAATCGACGAAGGTAGAAATCAAGAAAGAGCATCAAGTGTTGATGATTGACAAGACCACTAGTTTCAAGAGAATGGCAAAGGGAAAGAAAGGAAACTTCAAGTAGAATGACAAGCAAGTTTTCACTCCCGCGAAGAAGCCCAAAGCTGAACCTAAAGCCTGAAACTGAGTGCTTCTACTGCAAAGGAAATGGTCACTGGAAGTGGAACTACTCCAAATATTTGGTGGATAAGAAGGATGGAAAAGTGAACAAGGGTATATTTGATATACAGGTTATTGATGTGTGCTTTACTAGTGTTTATAGTAGCCCCTGAGTATTTGATACTTGTTCGGTTGCTAAGATTAGTAACTCGAAACAGGAGTTACAGAATAAACAAAGACTAGTTGAAGGGGAAGTGACGATGAGTGTTGGAAGTAGTTCCAAGATTGATATGATCATCATCGCACACTCCCTATACTTTCGGGATTAGTGTTAAACCTAAATAAATGTTATTTGGCGTTTGCGTTGAGCATGAATATGATTTGATCATGTTTATTGCAATACAGGTATTCATTTAAAATCAGAGAATAATTGTTGTTCTGTTTAAATGAATAAAACCTTCAATGGTCATACACCCAATGAAAATAGTTGGTTGGATCTCGATCGTAGTGATACACATATTCATAATATTGATGCCACAAGATGCAAAGTTAATAATGATAGTGCAACTTATTTGTGGCACTGCTGTTTGGGTCATATCGGTGTAAAGCACATGAAGAAACTCCATGCTGATGGGTTTTTGGAATCACTTGATTATGAATCATTTGATGCTTGCGAACCGTGCCTTTTGGGCAAGATGACTGAAACTCCGTTGTTCGGAACAATGGAACGAGATACTGACCTGTTGGAAATAATACATACCGATGTATGCGGTCCAATGAGTGTTGATGCTCGTGGTAGGTATCGTTATTTTTTGACCTTCACAAGATGATTTGAGCAGATATGAGTATATCTACTTAATGAAGCACAAGTCTGAAACATTTGAAATGTTCAAAGAATTTCAGAGTGAAGTGGAGAATCATTGTAACAAGAAAATAAAGTTTCTACGATCTGATCGTGGAGGAGAATATTTGAGTTACGAGTTTGGCCTTCATATAAAACAATGTGGAATAGTTTCACAGCTCACGCCACATGGAACACCATAACGTAATGGTGTGTCCGAACGTCATAACCGCACTTTATTTGATATGGTGCGATCAATGATGTCTCTTACCGATTTACCAATATCGTTTTGGGGTTATGCATTAGAGACAGCTGCATTCACGTTAAATAGGGCACCATTAAATCCGTTGAGACGTCACTGTATGAACTATGGTTTAGCAGTAAACCTAAGCCGTCGTTTCTTAAAGTTTGGAGTTGTGATGCTTATGTGAAAAAGGTTTTCAACCTGATAAGCTCGAACAAAAATCGGAAAAGTGCGTCTTCATAGAATACCCAAAGGAAACTGTTGGGTACTCCTTCTATCACAGATCCAAAGGCAAAACATTCGTTGCTAAGAATGGATCCTTTCTAGAGAAGGAGTTTCTCTCGAAAGAAGTGAGTGGGAGGAAAGTAGAGCTTAATAAGGTAATTTGTACCTTCTCCCGAATTGGAAACTAGTTCATCACTGAAATCAGTTCCAGTGATGCCTACACCAATTAGTGAGGAAGCTAATGATGATGATCATGAAACTTCAAGATCAAGTTACTACCAAAACCTCATAGGTCAACCAGAGTAAGATCCGCACCAGAGTGGTACAGTAATCCTATTCTAGAAGTCATGTTACTAGACCATGATAAACCTACGAACTATGAGGAAGCGATGATGAGCCCAGATTCCGCGAAATGGCTTGAGGCCATAAAATCTGAGATATGATCCATGTATGAGAACAAAGTATGGACTTTGATTGACTTGCTCGATGATCAGCAAGCCATGTTAAATAAATGGATCTTCAAGAGGAAGACAGATGCTGATAGTAGTGTTACTATCTACAAAGCTAGACTTGTTGAAAAAGGTTTTTGACAAAGTTCAAGATGTTGAATACAATGAGATTTTCTCACTCGTATCGATGCTTAAAAGTTTGTCCGAATCATGTTAGCAATTGCCACATTTTATGAAATCTGGCAAATGGATGTCAAAACTGCATTCCTTAATGGTTTTCTTAAAGAAGAGTTGTATATGATGCAACCAGAAGATTTTGTCAATCCTAAAGGTGCTAACAAAATGTGCAAGCTCCAGCGATCCATCAATAGACTGGTGCAAGCATCTCGGAGTTGGAATATACGCTTTGATGTGTTGATCAAAGCATATGGTTTTATACAGACTTTTGGAAAGGCCTGTATTTACAAGAAAGTGAGTGGGAGCACTACAGCCTTTCTGATAAGTATATGTGAATGACATATTGTTGATCGGAAATAATGTAGAATTATTCTGCAAAGCATAAAGGAGTGTTTGAAAGGAGTTTTTCAAAGAAAGACCTCGGTGAAGCTGCTTACATATTGAGCATCAAGATCTATAGAGATAGATCAAGATGCTTGATAAGTTTTTCAATGAATACATACCTTGACAAGATTTTGAAGTAGTTCAAAATGGAACAGTCAAAGAAAGAGTTCTTGCCTGTGATACAAGGTGTGAGATTGAGTAAGACTCAAAACCCGACCACGGCAGAAGATAGAAAGAGAATGAAAGTCATTCCCTATGCATCAGCCATAGGTTCTATAAAGTATGTCTTGCTGTGTACTAGATCTATTGCATACCCTACCACTAAGCTTGGCAAGGGAGTGTAATAGTGATCTAGGACTAGATCAATGGACAGCGGTCAAAATTATCCTTAGTGGAATAAGGATATGTTTCTCGATTATGGAAGTGAAAAAAGGTTCGTCGTAAAGGGTTACATCGATGCAAGTTTTAACACTAATCTAGATGACTCTGAGTCTCAATCTGGATACATATTGAAAGTGGGAGCAATTAGCTAGAGTAGCTCCGTGCAGAGCATTGTAGACATAGAAATTTGAAAAATACTTACGGCTCTGAATGTGACAGACCCGTTGACTAAAATTATCTCACAAGCAAAACATGATCACACCTTAGTACTCTTTGGGTGTTAATCACATAGCGATGTGAACTAGATTACTGACTCTAGTAAACCCTTTGGGTGTTGGTCACATGTCGATGTGAACTATGGGTGTTAACCACATATAGATGTGAACTATTGATGTTAAATCACATGGCGGTGTGAACTAGATTATTGACTCTAGTGCAAGTGGGAGACTGAAGGAAATATGCCCTAGAGGCAATAATAAAGTTATTATTTATTTCCTTATATCACGATAAATGTTTATTATTCATGCTAGAATTGTATTAACCGGAAACATAATACATGTGTGAATACATAGACAAACAGAGTGTCACTAGTATGCCTCTACTTGACTAGCTCGTTAATCGAAGATGGTTATGTTTCCTAACCATAGACATGAGTTGTCATTTGATTAACGGGATCACATCATTAGGAGAATGATGTGATTGACATGATCCATTCTGTTAGCCTAGCACTTGATCGTTTAGTATGTTGCTATTGCTTTCTTCATGACTTATACATGTTCCTGTAACTATGAGATTATGCAACTCCCGTTTACCGGAGGAACACTTTGGGTGCTACCAAACGTCACAACGTAACTGGGTGATTATAAAGGAGTACTACAGGTGTCTCCAAAGGTACATGTTGGGTTGGCGTATTTCGAGATTAGGTTTTGTCACTCCGATTGTCGGAGAGGTATCTCTGGGCCCTCTCGGTAATGCACATCACTATAAGCCTTGCAAGCAATGTAGCTAATGAGTTAGTTACAGAATGATGCATTACGTAACGAGTAAAGAGACTTGCCAGTAATGAGATTGAACTAGGTATTGGATACCGACGATCGAATCTCGGGTAAGTAACATACCGATGACAAAGGGAACAAAGTATGTTGTTATGCGGTTTGACCGATAAAGATCTTCGTAGAATATGTAGGAGCCAATATGAGCATCCAGGTTCCGCTGCTGGTTATTGACTGAGAATAGTTCTAGGTCATGTCTACATAGTTCTCGAACCCGTAGGGTCCGCACGCTTAACGTTACGATGATAGTTTTATTATGAGTTTATAAGTTTTGATGTACCGAAGGAGTTCGGATTCCCGGATGAGATCGGGGACATGACTAGGAGTCTCGAAATGGTAGAGATGTAAAGATCGATATATTGGACGACTATATTCGGAGTTCGGAAAGGTTCCGAGTGGTTCGGGTATTTTTCGGAGTACCGGGGAGTTACGGGAATACGGGGGAGAAGTATTGGGCCTTATTGGGCCATACGGGAAAGAGAGAGGGGCTGCCTAGGGCAGGCCGCGCGCCCCCCCAAGGCCTAGTCCGAATTGGACTAGGGGGAGGGGCTGCGCCCCCTCGTTCCTTCCCTTCTCCCTCCCCCTTCCTTGTCTCCTACTCCTAATACTTGGAAGGATTCCTAGTTGGACTAGGAAAGGGGGAATCCTACTCCCGGTGGGAGTAGGACTCCCCTAGGGCGTGCCATAGAGAGGGTCGTCCCTCCCCTCCTCCACTCCTTTATATACGGGGGCAGGGGGCACCCCATAGACACACAAGTTGATCTACGGATCGTTCTTTAGCCGTGTGCGGTGCCCCCCTCCACCATATTCCACCTCGGTCATATCGTCGCGGAGTTTAGGCGAAGCCCTGCGCCGTTAGAACATCATCGTCGTCACCACGCCGTCGTGCCGACGGAACTCATCCCCGAAGCTTTGCTGGATCGGAGCCCGGAGATCGTCATCGAGCTGAACGTGTGCTGAACTCGGAGGTGTCGTACGTTCGGTGCTTGGATCGGTCGGATCGTGAAGACGTACGACTACATCAACCGCGTTGTCATAACGTTCTGCTTACGGTCTACGAGGGTACGTGGACAACACTCTCCCCTCTCGTTGCTATGTCATCACCATGATCTTGCGTGTACGTAGGAATTTTTTTGAAATTACTACGTTCCCCAACACCCCATCCTTTCTTTCGGGGATTTCTTAATTTCTTCGGGGCACAACTCCACCACTTCACACCCAACACTATCGTGTATCTCGCTGTTTTCGTGTCTTTGTGCGAGAATTTCTTGGGTTGTCGGACTCATTGGGGTCTTTTCAAGCACATCTTCACGTGTCGCTCCCAGACGGTGAAAAAGGCCAATCCGAGTGACGAGAGAACCCAAGTGATTCAGATGTGTGGGGGTCTTGGGGTTCAGTTGAGAGGGAAAAGCGCCTTTCCGACCATGATCCTACCCGACTCGGTCCGGGGATGGCAGTCGTCCTGGTTCTACTGCAAAGACCAGCCGATGCCAGTGCAGTCGACCGGACTCCCTCCTTTTTCCATGGACCGAGTGAGGAAGCCTTCCTCTTTGAGGGTACTCCCGGAAGAGAAGGCACAAGTTAAGGTGTTGGTTGAGCATGTCTTCCAGCTTATCCATGACGGGGTGACCGGCATGGACCTCTTGGAGGTCTTCCTCCGGCGACGCATCCAGCCGATTCAAGCTCGAGACCATCCGATGTGGTCGTATTCTGGCACAGAGGACATCACTTGGATCCACCCGGAGGAGATTGACGAGGCCACGCTGGAGAGGTGGCTGGAAAGCATCACAGGGAACAAGGACAACCCCAGAGGAGCCAGGAGGATTCCTCGACTCGACCAATCATACGACGTAGACAAGGTCCACTTCTGCATCTCTGACTATGATCTTGCTTTCTTCATTATGTTTGCTTTAAAATCAGTCGACTGACCTTTGTCTTGTTTGTTGTCTTCTAGGCCATAACTGGGATGTACTCGACGCCCAACGGGGCGCAAGAACAGGCTGAGGAGGGAGAGGCGAGCGGAGGTGAAAGTGAGGAGGAGTGGGAATCTGATGGTGAGGAGGAACAGGACGACGACGGCTCTAGTGAAGAGGAGGAGGAGATGGAAATCAATCCTCCACGCAAGGAAAGGCGGTCCAAGCTCGCCCACGACCCCGCGAGTGAGCGTGGAAAAGCGGTCGCGCCTGTTGTGCCGTCATCGAAGCGCCCTCGGACGGCTTCTCCGGCGCCGACTGAGAAAGCACCGAAGCAACCGAAGTCGTCAAAGCCGCCGAAGGCCTTTCCCAAGATGAGAATGGTCATTGCCACTATCTCCGGGTAACGGCAGAACTTGTGTTTTCTTGTTTTAGCACGGACGAACTCTTGGTCGACTCATCGACTGACCGACTGGTTTCTGAAATCTGCAGTGCTGCTACCTCCGAGACCACCACCAAGAACGACGACCAAGAGATGGAAGATGCTGCCACCTCCAATCCTGGTACGCTCTCTGTAGTTTCACTTCTGGTCGATTGGATTTTCGTTTCTAATTCTGGATTTATCCTGCAGCTCCTCCTCACGTCATTGATCTCCCTGATGATGACGACGAGGTGCCACTGAGGGGGAGGAAGAACAAGAAGTTGATGGCTGGCAAGACCATTCGGACTGCATCAGTGCCTGAGGCATTGGTTCAAGAAGGTGGTGATGTCATTCGGCATTCTGTGTCCTTCGTTGTGCCGCTGACGAGTGCCCGGCCTTCATCGTCGATTGCTGATCTACCCTCCCTTTTCGCCACGCACCACGTCCCAGAGGACCAAGCGGGTGCTGCTAAGGAGGCTATACGCCAGGAGGGGATCATGATGGAGCAGGTGAAGGCGATCCGGGAAGCCAGCCAAGCGGCTTATGATGCTAGGTCAGCCCTCCAGAGAAATGTCCAGGTTAGTTGGCCACCGCTTGTTCTGTTAGGATATGCTATCTGAAGACTTCCTTTCCGAAGATCTTTGAATCTGTACACCCACTGGGTGCGTCAATTGATTTTTTGAACTGGTAGGGGCACACTAAGTGCACCCACTGGGTGTAGTCCCCGAGACTATGGTCGACTACTGGCAGTCGATCGTAGTCTTTGTATTTTGAATTTCCTCATTCCAACTTCTTCAGTCGGTCTGGTCGGACCATGTCGAATGGAACCTTGGAACCGGTGGGGGCACGCTGAGTGCACCCACTGGGTGTAGTCCCCGAGACTACGGTGGACTGCTGGCAGTCGACTGTAGTCTGAAGAACTTTCTCTCTCTCTCTTTTTTGGTAGATCGTAATGAGACCATGACTGACTGCTCACAGTTATCTATGGTTTCTGAACCACAATCTCTTTGTTCCTTCCGGTCGACTGTTCGGATCAAGTCGATAAAACTAGTGGGGGCTCGCTGAGTGCACCCACTGGGTGTAGTCCCCGAGACTACTGTTGAATATTTTGACTCGACTGTAGTCTTGGAAATGCTACGGTTTTTCTCTTAGTTACTCGGAAGCAACCTCTCTTTGATATCTGTTGACTGACTCTTTCGCAGAAATCTTGCGAGCTTGTGGCTTGCTATACTGAATTGGAAAACAAACATATCCAGCTCGACCTTGACTTGAAGCTTGTTCAGGAGAACTTCCAGAAGGCAAAGGACGAAGCAAAAGGTATGATTGGTGAGAACTTGACGACTGTTCTTATCCTTCTGCCCATTCTTGATTCTGATATCATTGTCATTTTGTAGATAAAACGAAGGAGGCTCTAAAGAAGAAGGACCAGGAACTTGCCGAGGCGCAGAAGGTGGCTTTGGACAAAACGAAGCTTGCGGAAGAGAAGCTGGCTTCAGTCGGTAAACTTGAAGAGGAGAATGCCAACCTGAAAGCTGCTCTCGACGCGGCTAACAAGGAAGTCAGCCGTCTGAAGAATGACAAGATTGCTCTGAGTGACAAGGCTAGTGAGCTGGTGGGATAGAAGAATGATCTAGAGGCTTATCTAGGAGGGATCGCCAAGAATTTGTTCATCATGCTTGAAGGTAATCTCTCCCACCCGGCTGACTTGTTATCGTCGACTCGTCATAGAACTGCTGGTTTATCTTTGACTTGTGTATACAGAATTCTGCCAAAACTTTGAGGAGGAGACCAGCCGAATGGAGACAGGTTTGGATCCCATCAACTCTCCTGTGAAGGATGAAACTGCCATGAACGTGCTCCGACTGGAGTCTCGTGTTGCTGGTGTGGTCGACTATCTTGCTCGACTGAAGGTTGCAGCGTCGCGAATCGACACGACACTATGGCCGAGAGAGACACTTCAAAATGACCTCGAGTCTCTGATGACTCGGCTGAATGAAGTTCCAGGTCGAGTGCAAGAATGGAAGAAGTCCTCTGCCAGGTGTGGTGCTGATGTTGCTCTGTCTCTGGTCCGTGTTCACTGCAAGGATGCGCGAGAGGACAAGCTGGCGTCCCTCAAAGTGGCCAATACCAAGAAGCATGACTTCCAATCTTTCATGGAGACCTTCATTACCGCTGCCACTCGGATTGCAGATGGAATCGACCTGGACCAGTTTGTCGCGCCTTCCAGTCCTCCACCGGAGGAGTAAAAAACTTCTATGCTTGATGCCTTAAATTTGCCTCGGAATGCCGAGTGATTTTGTAACTGATAAACTTTAACAGGCTCGATGCCTGAGCACTTCTGAATCCGTAGGATGCTATCTGAACTTGGCTTTGCCATTGAATATGTTTGCATTTGCCTTCGAGCGAACTTTGTTCTTCACTCGGAATATATTTTAGTGCTTGTGACGCACTCTTGCAGGTAGGGAGGGAGCACAGATTGCAGTCCACATGCGTCCTTGCGGATCGGGATGGACCGCACATTGTATTTGTGGCGGAGCTCTGAAGGAGAAGGTAGCAGTCGACCTGCACCTCGTCGTCCTTGCAGAGTGCACATTGTATTTGTGGCGGAGCTCTGAAGGAGAAGGTAGCAGTCGACCTGCACCTCGTCGTCCTTGCAGAGTGCACATTGTATTTGTGCCGTAGCTCTGAAGGAGAAGGTAGCAGTCAACCTGCACCTCGTCGTCCTTGCAGAGCGCACATTGTATTTGTGTCATAGCTCTGAAGGAGAAGGTAGCAGTCGACCTGCACCTCATCGTCCTTGGGGATCGGAATGAATTTCATACTTAGGCTAGTACTGGACTGCAGCTAAGCCCCCGAGTGGGAGGATTGCTCTCCACTCGGTTCAAACACTTAGGTGAGTACTGGAATGCGGCTAAGCCCCCGAGTGGGAGGATTGCTCTCCACTTGGTAGGATTTTCAAACACTTAGGCGAGTACTGGACTGCAGCTAAGCCCCCGAGTGGGATGATTGCTCTCCACTTGGTAGGATTTTCAAACACTTAGGCGAGTACTGGACTGCAGCTCAGCCCCTGAGTGGCAGGATTGCTCTCCACTCGGTAGGATTTTCAAACACTTAGGTGAGTACTGGACTGTAGCTAAGCCCCCAAGTGGGAGGTTTGCTCTCCACTCAGTAGGATTTTTGTATTTGTGGCGTAGCTCCGAAGGAGAAGGTGGCAGTCGACCTGCACCTCGTCGTCCTTGCGGATCGGAATGGATTAAATACTTAGGCGAGTACTGGACTGCAGCTAAGCCTCCAAGTGGGAGGTTCGCTCTCCAGTCGGTAGGATTTTCAAATACTGAGGCGAGTACTGGACTGCAGCTAAGACCCCGAGTGAGAGGCTTTCTCACCACTCGGTAGGATTTCAAATACTTAGGCGAAACAGATTCGCAGCTAAGCCCCCGAGTGGGAGGCAGACTCGCCACTCGGTAGGATTTTCAAACACTGCGAAATGGGTTCGCAGCTAAGCCCTCGAGTGGGAGGCATACTCGCCACTCGGTAGGATTTTCAAACACTTAGGCGAAACAGATTCACAGCTAAGCCTCCGAGTGAGAAGCTTGCTCGTCACTCGGTAGGATTTTTTTTACAAACTTAGGCAAAACGGATTCGCAGCTAAGCCATCCACTGGGGGATTTCTCACACAAACATAAGCAACAATAATCAATGGGAAAATTATAACACTTTTGTCTTTGATAAGAGAACTACAGGAGTACTTTTATTACAACTCATCCGAGTGAGTACTTAAGTCTAAAAGGGGCGGAGCAGGTCCGCATTCCAAGCTCGTGGCTCGTCAATCTGGCAGCCGACATTGTAAGGACGGTATGCTCCATTGTGGAGAACTTTGGTGACGATGAAGGGGCCCTCCCAAGTAGGGGCGAGTTTGTGTGGCTTCTGTTGGTCCACTCGAAGGACCAAGTCTCCTTCTTGGAAGGCTCGTCTCTTCACGTTTCTGGCATGGAATCGACGCAAGTCTTGCTGATAGATGGTCGATCGGATCATGGCCATCTCTCTTTCTTCTTCTAGAAGGTCGACTGCGTCCTGCCGGGCTTGCTCTGCTTCAACTTCAGAGTAGAGCTCGACTCGAGGTGCATTATGAAGCAGATTACTCGGCAGAACCGCTTCAGCTAAATAAACCAGAAAGAATGGAGTTCTCCCAGTCGACCGATTAGGAGTAGTCCTCAATCCCCAAAGAACTGATGGAAGTTCTTCGACCCATGCGCCTGCTGCGTGTTTGAGATCACACATCAACCAGGGTTTCAGTCCTTTGAGAATTAGGCCGTTTGCTCTTTCTGCCTATCCATTCGACTGGGGGTGAGCGACGGAAGCGTAGTCGACTTGTGTGCCTTGAGAAGCGCAAAAGGCTTTGAATTGGTCGGAATCGAAGTTTGACCCATTGTCAGTGATGATGCTATGCGGAACTCCATATCTGAATATCAACTCTCTGATGAAGCTGATAGCAGTGCCCGCATCGAGACTCTTGATAGGCTTGGCTTCGATCCACTTAGTGAACTTGTCGACTGCCACCAGTACATGGGTGAAGCCGCTCCTGCCAGTTATCAGTGGTCCAACCATATCTAATCCCCAAACAGCGGAGAGCCAGACGATTGGAATGGTCTTCAAGGCTGAGGCGGGCTTGTGCAACATATTGGAATAGAACTGACATCCTTCACACTTGTCGACTATCTCTTTCGCCATTTCATTTGCTCTAGGCCAGTAAAACCCCGCTCGGTATGCTTTAGCCACAATGGTCCGAGAGGACGCATGGTGTCCACACACCCTGAGTGGATATCGTTAAGAATTATCCGACCCTCTTCTGGCGTTATACATTTCTGGCTGGCTCCAGTCGCGCTTTCTCTGTACAACTATCCCTTCATCACAGTAAAGGCTTTGGATCGACGGACGATCTGTCGAGCTTCTTCTTCATTCTCTGGGAGCTCTTTCCTTAGGATATAGGCGATGTACGGCACTGTCCAGTCGGGAGTGATGACCAAAACTTCCATGATCAGGTCGATCACGGCTGGGACCTCAACTTCAGTCGGATCCATGGCACTTTTTGGCTGCGGGGCTTCTTTGGTGAAAGGATCCCCCCGTACTGACGGCGTGTGGATGTGCTCCAAAAACACACCACTGGGAATGGCTTCTCTCTTGGAACCTATCTTTGCCAAATCATCAGCTGCTTGATTTTTCAGTCGGGGTATATGATGAAGCTCTAACCCCTCGAATTTCTTCTCCAGCTTTCTTACTACATTGCAGTAACTAGTCATGGCTGCTTCTGACGTCCCACTCCTTCCTCACTTGGTTAACCACCAAATCTGAGTCGCCGTAGACCATGAGGCGACGAACGCCGAGTGAAATGGTCATACGCAACCCATACAAAAGTGCTTCGTATTCTGCTTCGTTGTTGGAGGAATCAAAGTGAATCTGGAGTACATATCTGAGCTTATCTCCTTGGGGGGAAACCAACACTACCGCAGCACCGGAACCATTCAGCATCTTAGAGCCATCAAAGAACATGGTCCAGTGCTCCGAGTGAACTTGAGTTGGCAGTTGCTTTTCAGTCCACTCGGCGATGAAATCTGCTATTGCTTGGGACTTGATAGCTTTCTTTGCCTCAAATCTGATATCCAGGGGAAGGAGTTCAATCGCCCACTTTGCCACTCGACCAGTTGCATCTCTGTTGTGCAGAATCTCTGACAATGGGGCGTCGCTGACGACTGTAATGGTATGGTCAGAGAAGTAATGAGCAACTTTCTTCGTGGTCATATAAATCCCATATACAAGCTTCTGATAATGAGGGTATCTTTGCTTTGATGGGGTCAGAACTTCAGAAATATAATATACTGGGCGCTGAACTTTAAAGGCTTTTCCTTCTTCTTCCCGCTCAACCGTAAGTACTGTACTGATGACTTGTCCTGTGGCTGCAATGTAAAGCAGCAAAGGCTCTTTGCTGATCGGGGCAGCAAGCACCGGCTGGGTGGAAAGCAGGGCTTTTAGCTCTACAAATGCTGCATCAGCTTCAGGAGTCCACTCGAACTTGTCTGACTTCTTCACCAGTCGGTAAAGAGGCAATGCCTTTTCACCGAGACGAGAGATGAATCGACTTAAAGCGGCCAAGCAACCAGTAAGCTTCTGAACATCGTGCACATGCACAAGTCTTTTCATTTGGAGTATAGTCTCCACTTTCTCTGGATTTGCGTCGATTCCTCGTTCGGAAACGAGAAAACTGAGTAATTTTCTGCCAGGAACTCCGAATGTGATGGATTAAGCGATATCATACCTCCTGAGGTTGGCAAATGTTTCAGCAAGGTCAGTCAGCAGGTCGGAACCTTTCCGTAACTTGACTACAATATCATCCATGTACGCTTCCACATTCCGACTGATTTGAGTGAGTAAACACTTCTGAGTCATCCTCATGAACGTGGCTCCGGCATTCTTGAGGCCGAATGGCATGGTGACATAACAGAAGCACCCGAATGGGGTGATGAAAGCTGTTTTGATCTCATCGGGTCCATACAGACGGATCTGATGGTACCCAAAATAGGCGTCTAAGAAAGACAATCGCTCACATCCCGCAGTCGAGTCGACTATTTGGTCGATGCGGGGGAGAGGAAAATGATCTTTCGGGCAGGCCCGATTGATATGTTTAAAGTCAATGCACATGCAAAGTGACTTGTCCTTTTTGGGGACCATGACAACATTGGCGAGCCACTCGGAGTGGTAAATTTCTCGGATAAACTCTACTGCTAAGAGCCGAGCCACCTCCTCGCCAATGGCCTTCCTTTTCTGGACGGCGGACCATCGCAAATGTTCTTTGACAGGTTTAGCTTTTGAGTCGACTCGTAGGCGGTGCTCAGCCAGCCCCCTGGGAACACCCGGCATGTCATAAGGTTTCCACGCGAAGATGTCCCAGTTCTCACGGAGGAACTGGATGAGCGCTTCTTCCTATTTGGGGTCGAGTGTCGTAGAGTTATTGGTCGGAGCAGGATTTGGGTTGGTCGGGTGAATGTGAATCGGTTTCGTCTCACCGAACGACTGAAACGCTGATTCCGTAGCGGGCTTCTTGGCTCGCAACAAATCACTCGGATCTGCGTTTTTCTGGTGTTGCTACCACTCTTCCGCTACCATCTGAGCATCAATGATCTTTGACCCTTTCTGAAAGCACTCTTCCGCCTTCTTCCGATTCCAGTAACAATGATCACACCTTTGGGGCCAGGCATCTTCAATTTGAGATACACGTAACATGGTCGAGCCATAAAACATGCATAAGCTGGCTTGCCCAAAATAGCGTGATAGGCACTCTGGAAATCCACAACTTCAAATGTCAACTTTTCTTTGCGGAAATTTTTGGAATCACCGAAAACTACATCAAGAGCGATCTGACCGAGTGATGCATTCTTCTTGCCAGGAATGACTCCATAGAAACTCATGTTGCTGGTACTGAGTCTGGACATCGGAATGCCCATCCCTTTCAGTGTCTCTGCATACAGTATATTCAGGCTACTGTCGCCATCCATCAAAACTTTAGTCAGTCGAGTGCCTTCGACGACTGGGTCGACCACCAGAGCTTGCCTCCCAGGGGTGGCTATGTGTGTCGGGTGATCAGACTGGTCGAATGTGATGGCAGTCTGAGACCATTTCAGATAATTGGGTGTCGCCGGAGCAACCATATTCACTTCTCGATTGATAACTTTCAATTGGCTTTTGCTTTCAACGTCAGCAAAAATCATCAGGGTGGAATTGACCTGGGGATATCCATCATCACTATCCTCTTTGTCCTCAACTTTGTCTGACTCCTTTTCCTTATCTTTGGGTTGTTTCCCCTGGAATTGCTGGATCAAGAGCCGACACTGTCGAGTGGTATGTTTCGGGTAAATGAAGTTACCCTCTTCATCTTTCTTCATGTGGATGTGGCATGGCAAATCCATCACGTCATTTCCTTACTTATCCTTCACCTTCTTAGGGTTCCAAGGCCCTTTGGGCTTCCCTTTAAACTTTCCTTGAGTCACGGCCAAGGCTTCTCCTGGAGCAGCTGGCTCGGCTTTCTGCTTCTGCTTCCGACTGGAGTTCCCTCCTCCGGTTTCGTGGGCGAATGACTTCTGCTTGCCACTCCGGAGCCGATCCTCTTCTTCACCATTGCCATACTTGGTGGCTATCTCCATCATTCGACTCAGAGACATGTCTCCGGTTCGACCGAATTTCAGGTTCAACTCTCTGTACTTAACGCCTTCCTTGAAGGCACAGACTGTCTGGTGATCAGATACATTCTCTACCGTGTGATGCAATGTGATCCATCTCTGGATGTAATCTCTCAAAGTCTCATTAGGCTTCTGCACACAAGTTTGCAACTCTGTCAGTCCTGCTGGTCGCTTGCAAGTTCCTTCAAACGTTCTGACGAACACTCGGGAAAGATCTTCCCAAGTGTAAATGCTGCTGGGTGCCAACTGATTCAGCCATGCTCTGGCCGAGCCTTCCAACATAAGAGGCAGATGTTTCATGGCCACCTCATCATTTCCGCCGCCGATCTGAACAGCCACTCGGTAGTCTTCAAGCCAAGTATCAGGCTTGGACTCACGAGTGAACTTACTGACTCCAGTCGCCAACCTGAAGTTGGGAGGAATCACCGCGGCCCTGATGGCTCTGCTAAAACACTCTAGTCCTGAGACATGCACTCTGCTGCTGGTGGGTACATCTCTGTCGTGACCCTCTCGGTGAGCTCTGTTCCTGTCGACCAGACCTTGAACGATAATGGATTTCGCATCAAAGCCTGGTTCCCTGGGGTCGACTGGAATCCTTCGCCCACCACTGTGCTGGCGTCTATCATCCTATTGTCGAGGCGCGTACGATCCACCCCTTGGGGGAGGGGTGGGCACTCGACGTTGATCATCGCGATCGAATCGGTGATCATACTGCTCACGGTTCTTATACTGATCGTGTCGGTCCCCACGCCCCTCACGCCTCGGGGGCGATCTGGGGCTATTTGTCGATTGAACTGTATTTGCAGCTACCGATCTGTTGTGAATCCTGTTCCGCGACTGTGATACAGATGAATTTTGATCTCCTGCTGCCTGGAGAAAATCTCTGATCTGCAACAAGCCTCTGCCAGCCTCTGACTGGGAAGGCTGAATTGACTCTACTATACGGGCCGCAGCTGCTAAATTCTGAATAGGAGTTCGATATACCTGAGTCAGTTGTGGAAAGAGCTGACGTCGACTGGAATCTGAAACCTGTTGTCGCGCATGCTCGTTGAGTGCTCGCTGGAGGTTCTCCAGTCGAGTGCACTCAGCCAAGTTGGCCAAGCGCGCGTCTTCCATGGCACGAGCTTCGGGGGTTTCCCCAAGATAGGAGTGTGTAGCGCATCCATGTTCCGGCGGCGAAGTTCTTCCCTTTGCAGGGAAGTGAGGGGCTCAGGGAGATACTCCTCATGGGCCTGCGACGGATCGCCTCCGCCATCGCCTCCGTCGGCGCCAGGAAAACCGGGAGGACCACGTGGTCCATCAACCATCAGAACCTCCGCCATTGGCTCACTGCTGTCGCACTCGGATGCAGTGTCTGTGGAGCCAGTCGACAGATCAAACAGGCCGTAGAGAGATTCGTCGCGCTCGATTGCCGCGACTTGAGGGTGGCCGACTGGCGAGCCACCGCGTGTCTCACCCACCGCTGAAGCCTCGACCGACCGGAGCGCTTGCGCCGGCGGGAAACAAGTGGGGAGGACGACACAAAGACCGAACGATACTGGGTCGACGGCTGCCGCAGGAGGACGCCTCGGACGCACGCGCGGAAGTGCGTCGCTCCACGGACTGGGAGCGCGTCGATGTCGAGCGGAGCCTCCTGAAGCCAAGCAGAGTCGTCGGTGACGAACGTGAGCGCGCCGAGACGGATCTCCCGGCCCTCAACCAAAACTCCGCCTGAAACCATGATGAAGGAGATCGGAAAAAATTGCAACTTCTCAAGTAAGTCGCTAAGACACCTGCCCCACGGTGGGCGCCAACTGTCGTGGTTCTAAATCTGACAGTAGTGTAGGGGGGTACTAATGGAGAGGTAAGATCCTAGCTATGGAGTAGTTGTATACGCAAGAGATTTACGAGTTCAGGCCCTTCCCAGAGGAAGTAACAGCCCTATGTCTGGGAGCCCGGAGGTGGTCGACTGGATTATATGCGTATGAGTTACAGGGGTGCGAACCCTTTACACTAAGGAGGAGGGTGGCTTATATAGAGTCCGCCAGACCCCTCCGGCCCTCAGTTATGCAGGGTTTAAGATACATTAAGGTTGGGCGTTACTGGTAACGCTATACATAAAGTGCTGTGATGACCATAAAAGCTACTTAATGACCGACCGTTAGCGCTCAGAGTGACTTTAGATCTCCAGGCTGTCGAGTGGTTGGCTTCATGGTCGAGTGGTTGACTTCATGGTCGAGTGTCTTCGAGTCAGTCGAGTGGAACACTTCTAGGTCGACTGACAGGTGGTTTCTTCTAGAGATGTCCTTGGGTAGGGTAGTTTGGACAGGTCCATGACCCTACCCTAGGTACATAGCTTCATCACCGACCGCCTCCCAAACCCTAACCCTCCGCTACCCCGCTGCCATCTACCCTCACCACCTTGCATCCACCATAATCCCTAACCCGCCCCGGCCGCACCTAACCCTAGTTGCTGCCATGTCGGGTTCCGATCTTGCCGACCAGTCCGCCGCCTCCACTCCTCCAGTAGTGAAGCCGCCGAACCCCTTCGACACCTCCTCCGGCTCCTCCACCGCCACCCTAACCGATCTTGCCTACATCCGCGAAGTCCGCATCGAACGTCGCATCCCGGTCATCCTCTCCCACAAAAAGGCAAATGTTTATTCTTGGAAGACATACTTCAATCTCCTCTTTCGTGAGTATAACCTGCAGGACCACATCGACGGCACCGCCAACCTCTTCATCCTGAACCGCGACGCCGACTGGCTAGCAATCGACGCCACCATCATCCGGTGGCTCTTCCTCACCGTGTCCAACGACATCTTCCACACCGTCGTTCGCGACAAGGATGATGCATGCACGGTGTGGAACAAGCTCCAACGAATCGTCTTTCTGCAGCAGGAGTTCTTCAGGTGTCATCAAAATGACTCCTCTGTCAACGACTATGCATGCGCCTCAAGACCCTCTCCGACGAGCTCAATGACATTGGCTTCAAGGTGGGCGACGAGTTGCTCCTCTCCACCCTCACCGCCGGCCTTAATGAGGATCTCAGCAACGCCGCCTCCAACCTCACCCTCATGGCGAACCCTACCTACGAGCGGGCGGTGGCTTATCTTCATCTCGAGGAACGCCGGTTGAAGCATCTTCACTCCCGTGCCGTTCACACCTCCTTCACCGCCGGCTACTCGCGCGGTGGCCCTGCGCCCTCGGGTGTACCCCCAGCTTTCTAGCGCCGTTCCAGGCGCCCCGGCCACCGTCTCCTCCCACGCTGCATGGTGCCTACGGCGCCCCTACCAGCAGTGCCCCCCGGCTCCTCCTGCGGCTCTTCCTCACAAATAGCCTAGCAGCAGCCACAGCAGCAGCAGCGCTAGAGGCGCCGCGGCCGCGGCAAAGGTCATCCGCAGCAGGAACAGCCGTGCGCCAGGCCTGTCCAGTAGCACCCGATGCCGCCTTGGGGGGATGGCCACAACCCCTGGACAGGGTTTGTGCACGCCTAGACCATGCCCGTGCCCCGCCTCCCCCCCTCCCCCGCTCCAACCCTCCTCGGGCCCGGTCCCTCCGGCCATCAGGCTTTCTTCGCCAGTCAGCAACCCGGTCCGGTCGCTCCACCGACCTACTACTCTCCTGCTTCGGTTGGCTATGGTGGGCCAACCGCTAGCACTGGCGTGACCGGCAACTCGGGCTACCCCGCGCCGGTCCCTTATGATCCGGCCCTACTTGCTGCACTTCATCAACAGCCTCTGACCGGGGCTTATTTTGGTGGTGGCGATTGGTTTATAGATACCGGTGCATCTTCGCACATGGACGCTTACCCGGGTAACCTCTCCTCCGCGTCTCCTATTCACACTTCCTCTCATATCATTGTCGGTAATGGTGCTGGTCTCCCTATCACTCATATTGGTTCCACCAGTTTTCCCTCGAACTCTAGACCACTTTATCTCAATAATGTTCTTGTGTCTCCTGAACTTATTCAGAATTTAGTCTATGTTCGTAAACTTTCTCATGATAACTTTTTAACTGTGGAATTTGACGAAGTTGTTTTTTTTGTTAAGGACTCCCTCACCCGGATGGTTCTTCACCGCTGTGACAGTCCCGACGATACATACTACGTCCAGCCTCCATCATCCTCACATGCTGGACCAGTTGCTCTTTTCGCCGGCGTTGATCTTTGGCACGTCCGTCTCGGTCATCCTAGCTCCACTACTCTTCGTCAAATTATTAGGGATTTTTCTTTTACATGTAATAAAACGGATGCGCACTCTTGTCACGCATGCCGTCTGGGCAAACATGTTCGCCTTCCCTTTAGTGCTTTATCCACAGTTGCGTCGTTACCTTTTAAGTTAATCCATAGTGATGTATGGACCTCTCATGTTCCTAGTAACACTAGTTGTTCATATTATCTAGTTATTTTGGATGACTATTCTCACTTTGTGTAGACCTTTCCATTGCGTAAAAAGTCCGAAGTTGCTGTCACCCTTACGGCCTTCTACTCTTACGTGTCTACGCAATTCGGTCGTCTCATTCTAGCTTTGCAAACTGACAACGGGAAAGAATTTGACAACACCACCATCCGCAATCTTCTCTCCACACATGGCACTATTTTTCGTCTTACATGTCCATACACCTCACAGCAGAACGGTCTGGCTGAACGCATTCTCCGCACTCTTAACGATCGCGTCCGTACCCTCCTATTCCATGCATACATGCCACCTCGCTTCTGACCCGACGCTCTCGCTACCGCCACCCTTCTCATCAACCTTCGTCCATGTCGCACCCGGTGGAACTTCACACCTCACCACCTCCTCTTTGGGTCTCCTCCTTCATACGACAGTCTTCGTATCTTCGGTTGTCTTTGTTATCCTAGTATCACCGCCACCTCTCCTCATAAACTTGCTCCTCGTTCCCTTTCGTGTGTCTTCCTCGATTACCCGGCTAACTCCAAGGGCTATAGATGCTATGATCCGGTTTCCCACCGTGTCGTCACATCTCGGCATGTTTATTTCGACGAGTTGTGTCTTCCCTTTAAACAGGAACAGTACGAGGCTTCACCATCGGCGCCCGGCCCCTCTCTGGCCGACCCTGTCCGCCCTGGCTTCGACTCACAGCGTAGGGCGCCCCCCGGACACGCGGCGCTCCGTCTCCTGCCCGCCGCTTCGCCGGGCTCACCGGACTCCGCGCCGGCCTTCGAACCGGCCACCGAGCCGGCCTCCCCGGCTACTTCACTGTCGAGCTCTGCGCTGGCCTCCCCGGCCCCTCCTTCACCGGGTTCAGCCCCGGCCTCGCCGGTCCATGCGCCGGCCTCGCCGGCCTTACTGGGCTCACCGGCCTCGCTGGCTACCACGCCGGCTCGATCGTTGGGATCGTCTGCTTCTGCCCGGCTTCTTCGTCGGGCGTGTCACCGGCTTCTTCACAGCCGGCCACGGCACCGGCTCCTCCCTCACCGGCTGTTCTACCGCCGGTGGTTGCTGTGGTGCCACCACCCGCTGGCCCTATCACTCGGTCGCGCCTGGGTGTCCATCGGCCAAGTAATCGCCACCCTCCAGATGAGTACACCTGCGTGGCTTCAACGTCTTCTTCGTCACCGTCACCCCTGCCGACCTCCACCCGTTCTGCGCTTCACGACCCCATGTGGTTCACCGCGATGAAGGAGGAATTTGACGCATTGCAACACAATCACACTTGGCAGCTTGCCCGCATCCTCCTCGGGCCAACATCATTATCGGGAAGTGGGTGTTCAAGCACAAGTTTCATCCGGATGGTACTCTTGACCGACACAAGGCTCGTTGGGTCGTTTGAGGTTTTCGTCAATGAGGGGGTGTGACTTCACCGACACCTTCGCCCCGATTGTCAAACCCGCGACGATTCAGAATGTTCTTCAGCTAGCAGTATCCCACTCCTGGCCTATGCACCAGATGGATGTTCCGAATGCTTTTCTTCATGGTCATCTTGAGGAACAGGTGTTCTGTCAGCAGCGACGGGGTTTGTTGATGAGTCTTCTCCGGATCATGTGTGCTTGCTCTCTCGGTCTTTGTACGGGCTCAAGCAGGCTCCTCGCGCTTGGTACCAGCGCATCGCAACGTTTCTTACTCAGCTTGGCTTCCGCTCCACTCGTTCCGATGCGTCGCTGTTTGTCTACCACCAGGGTGATGCTACTGCTTTCCTTCTGCTCTATGTTGACGACATCATCTTGACCGCATGCTCGACTGCTCTTCTTCGACAGCTCACTGACCGTCTTCGTGCTGAGTTTGCCATTAAGGACTTGGGTCCTCTGCACTATTTTCTCGGCATCGAGGTGATTCGCCCACCAGATGGCTTCTTTCTTAATCAGCGGAAGTACGCTCATGAGCTTTTGGACTGTGCCGGGATGCTCAATTGCAAAACGGCTGCCACCCATGTCGATATGAAGGCTAAGCTCTCTGCTACTGATGGTTCTCCAGCTTCAGATGCTCCATTCTACCGGTCTATTGTTGGTGCTCTCCAGTACCTCACTCTCACTCGTCCGGAGCTTCAGTATGTCGTCCAGCAGGTGTGCCTTCATATGCATGCTCCTCGAGATACTCATTGGACCGCGGTCAAATGCATCCTTCGCTATATCCGAGGCACTCTGGATCTCGGGTTGTCCTTGCAGGCTTCGGCCTCACTGGAGCTGACTGCTTATTCAGATGCTGACTGGGCCGGCTGCCCCGACACGCGCCGTTTGACGTCTGGCTATTGCATCTTCCTTGGGCCATCCCTCATCTCCTGGTCGACCAAGAGACAACCCATTGTTTCTCGCTCCAGTGCTGAAGCTGAGTACCACGCCGTCGCCAATGTTGTTGCAGAGTGTTCTTGGCTCCGACAGCTTCTCCATGAGCTCTTGTCTCCGGTTGACAAAGCTACGATTGTCTACTGTGACAACGTCTCTGCGGTCTATCTTTCCGCCAACCCGATTCATCATCGACGCACCAAGCACATTGAGATTGATATCCATTTTGTTTGGGAACAGGTGGCTCTTGGTCAAGTACGTTTGCTACATGTTCCGACTTCCCAACAATTTGCTGACATCATGACCAAGGGTTTGCCTACTACGTCGTTTGAGGAGTTTCGTTCCAGTCTTTGCGTCGACTATCGTGCTGCTTCGACTGCGGGGGGTGTTGAGATATAGATATTGCATGTGTATTTCTTGTATAACAAGCCCTCCTCCTTCCTTGTATAATTGAGGACGTGGCTCTTCTATGTACTTATATATACGTGCATATTGCACCCGATGAATATATCGTGAGTTGCATAATCTTCTACACTAAGGTACCTCGAAGGCCATGAAAGCAACGCTGATCTCGACCGGTGCAACTAGACGCTGGGGCAGTTCATTCAGTCGCATGGCTACTCCCAGCTGTTGCAGGAAGCTTACCTGGTATGAGTAGGATCATGTTCTTTTTTAACTACTACTCCCTCCGTAAGAAATATAAGAAAGTGATCTAAACGCTCTTATGTTTCTTTACAGACTACAGAGGGGTTAATATCAATATGTACGTATATGTAGAATTGCACTTGTTTAATAGTCCAGAAATACTACAACGTAGTACGTACGCTTTGCTGCCCTGCTGCATGCTACTGACTTGATTAGAGTTCTGCATGCTGTAGATTCCAGTGTGTGTGCATGCATATGGTCCTGCCCGTCGCAAGATATCATGGGCTTCCCTGCTTTGTTTGCGCTATCATGTTTGAGGGACCATCACTTTCTCGAGGTGCCAACTCCATCCATTGTATGCATGCATGGCTTAATTTTCAAACCATTCCCGCTGCTGCTGCTCATCTTCTTATTCTTTCTTCTTGACGGCCGTTTTTGCATCCAGCTGTTCGGTCGCCCCCAATGGCGAATACAGTCCTTCGTAAACAAGGTTCGTACTCACCGCAATCAAAACCTCCTAGGTAGCCGGTAATTTGGTATACAAATGATACCTTCCACGTTGTTACGGAAATATTTTGCAATATATTTCAGAGATATTTGACTTTATGGAATAAGAATATTCAGAGAAATTATATGAGAGCTAAAAGTAAAAATACATGTGGTTTACTACGTTTGATTATTGTATCTTTTGTAAAATACTTATTAAATATATCATGCATGTTTGCGTGTTGAGGCGAACCTTTTCTTATAATTCATTTAATGTTGAGGTCGGCCTTCTCTATTGCATGTTGTTGATGAGGCGTAGTGCTTGCATGGTGAGAGAATTAGATTAGTGGTGGCTAGCTATTTTAGAAAATAAAAAATTAGTTACACCAGCCACCAAACCGAATTGAGGATACACAAAGCTGATTTAATCCTGGCCAAAATTATTACACCGGCTTCGATTTAACAGCTATCTTTACAAGAAAATAGTCTTTGCTGATTTATTCGTCACCCATCCTTCAATTTCCTTCTTGAGTCTACTCTGCAACTCCCCTTGGAAAGACAACACACACTTGTTCAAGAACCATCGCATTACAAAGCAACAACTTGGCTACGTATCTGTGTGCCTCGTCGCTCTGGTAGTGCACTAGGTTGATCCGCTTCACCCGATTTTGTAAGCACGTGATCGAAACATCTAGAGCAGTGCTTCCGAGACATGCACCAGGCTCATTGCTGAGCTCGTCACGGTATCTCCCCTCATAACTTCCTGAATAAAGACAAAATCTCAATGCTCGGAGCAACTTGGAGTAACCTAGTCGCCGCCTTGATGTTGCGTCCTCCAAGGTATCCTGTCAGCCCAAGCCGCACTAGACCTGAAAAGTTGAGAAATCCCGAGATAACCCCATTGCCGATGCCTGAGCCGAGATGAGTAGACATCAGATGCAGATGTCTTGCTCTCATAAATCACTGGAGGAACTCTCTGAAGAGGGGCAACTATCCCTTGTAAACTTTCCTGTCGCAGAAGCCGACGATGGTGCACGAAGAGATCTTGTGCGTGCCATGCAGGGTCAGTAGCGACTTGGGCGGCATGGCGCGCCTGTACTCGAACGTCCCCAGCTCTGAGGCGTCGATAATAACTCGGATCAAGTTGTGGCAGCACCTTAGGGAGAGTCTTCGGAGGCTCTTGTCGAGGACGGTGATGGTGAAATTTTTGTCACGAAGAGGGTCTATTCATCTTCAATCATGGCAGTACTACAAATACCAAAAATAATAAAAAATACATCCAGATCCGTAGACCATCTAGCAACGACTACAAGTACTGAAACGAGCCGAAGGCGCGCCGCCGTCATCGCGCCTCCATCGTCGGAGTCGGGCACAACTTGTTGTAGTCGATAGTCGATAAGTCGTCGTGCTAAGGCCCCGTATGACCAGCGCGCCAGAACAGCAACCGCCGCAGATAAAGAATAACGTAGACCGGAATAATCCAATCCGAAGACACACGAACATAGATGAACACCAACGAGATCCGAGCAAATCCATCAAAGATAGATCTGCCGGAGACATACCTCTACATGCCCACCAACAATGATAGATGCACCCCTCGAAACGGGGCTAGGTGTGGAGACCTTTATTCTATCTTCAGGGAGCCGCCGCCGTTTCGCCTTCCTGAGCAAAACACAAACCCTAACAAAACTGAAAGGAACGAGTAAAAATGAAGCCCTCCAGTCGGCTCTTGGCAGGATCCACCGTGCCTTCATGGCCCTAGGGCCACCGGAGACGAGGCGGACCTGCATCGGCACCGGCGAGAGGAAGAAATCCTAGCTGTTTTTTTTTGGAGGAAGAAGAGGCGGCGGCTGTAGAGACGTGCTCCGTAGCACCAATTGTTATACAGTTTTGCTAGAACTCATCTAGATGAGATATAATTTGGTCTCATTCACCTTTTATAGCCATTGGATGTGATGCTATAAGATGCGTGTATGCTGACGTGGGTTGTATCTGTTATTGTTTTCAAAGTGAATGAGACCAAATTATATCTCATCTAGATGAGTTCTAGGTACTCCCATTGTTATATATATGGGAGTACATAATCTACTTGGCCTACAAAGCAAGATATAATAAATTCTACACTATTCTATGTTTCTTAAATAAACATTATGTTCAACACTCAGGATAGTTTGGGTGCCATGTGATGTGCTCTCGGGCTTCCGAGTTTGCCGAGTTTCTTCGGAAGGCTCTTCGCAAAGTGGCTTGCCACGTTGCCACCATCGTCTCCATCCGGCTCGTTAAGTACTTTTTTTTGCCATTGTATTTTTATCATAATTGACATCCTTTGTATAATTTTTTTCATGTATGTAAAATAGTTTTGTTCATCTCGCATGACATAAATATTTGTTCCACTATTGATGACGCTAGCAGAAATTGCCGTGGCAAATGTATATAAAATTTACCATCTTATTTAAAAAAATCCATGGTTCGTAGAATGAACTAGCTTAACCCGCGCGGCGACACGCCGCGCCCGTCGATTAGTTGCGACGAAGTAAATTATGATCCAAGAAAAGTAATAAATAGTCATTCGCTATCAGTTAAAGTGAAGCATAACATTGCATAAGAAAGTCGAAGATGATAAAGAAGTAAAAAAATTATAACCATGCAAATGCATGAGCACAAACAGAACGATTAATACTGGCACACCTCTAAGAAGAACTATTTATTGAAACCATATACAACTCATCCTACACACTATGATAAGAACTCGCGAACAGTCTTCGATGAATTAGATCATCCTAGTATATCCCCCTGCAGGATTAGTGCCTGTAATAAAGTGGTACAAAGCTTTTGCAAATTCTTGGACATGTCCGATAGGTGGATATGCTCCTGTGTATGTGATGATAGGATCCTCACTGTGTGGGCGCTGAAGATACTTGTGGAGTGGTAATACATCAGAGAAATTGTTGCATACTTTTGCTTAAATTATTGTTTGCCTTGTGAACTCATTTTTCTGTGTAGCTAACCTGCTGACGGGCCATGTTGAACTGCCATTGTTTGATTTGTTCTTTCTCTTTTGCCAAAAATAATCTTTCCTTTGTGACTTCAAGGGTGTAGTAGTTGTGCAATGCCGCATCCATCGATAGGTGATGTTTTTGTTGCATGCAATGAATTTCAAAGTAACAGAACTATGTGGATAATGTTGTGTTCAAAGAAAGGGAGGTAATGCATAGAAGCGAACTGAAAAAGGCACATTTATTGTCACCATGTATGATGCATTTTAGAGATGACATGAAGTACACGTTGACACTTTTCTAACAAGATTAAACGTGGTACATTTATTTCTGGCTTACATCATAGTAATTTTATCTCTCACCTTCATCATTCTAATCACAGTGTCCAAATTTTCAGTAGCCATGCCCCTGCGTCATTTTGAATGTGTTGTGGTGAAACTTCTATAGAAATTCCAAAAAAATTAGAAACATTTCAAAAGAAATTCATTAATTGTAGAATACATATATAACTGATTTGGGAAAGTTTCGGTTTGGTTGGACCATTGGTTTGAGAGATTTATGGTTTCAAACTTTTAATTGACAGGCACTTCAAAGTTTCTAGAAACATTTAAAAAAATCAAAATTTGAATAATACATATTTTACTAATATGATAAAGTATTAGATCACTTGGATAATTTGTTGAGAGATTCAAGTCAAGAACAATGCATAAACAATGCATGCGTGTCAATACCACTAACACTCATAAATGCAAACAAAGGGACGGAAAAAAACGATTGGCAAAAAAAAAACTACCACAGAGTGTGCACCGACACCTGCCACAACATACAACCCTACTAAAAGTCACAAAGCTCCAGTTGACGTTGAGTTGTTGTTTGGAACGTGGTTAGCTGGGGTTGAGCATACTACTGCGGCTCGTATTTGGATTGGAATATGTGCGCTTTTGTGGGCTATATAGAACTGTAGGAATGATTTGATTTTTAACAGACAACACACTTTAACTTTCTTGCAGGTCATCTTCAGAGCTATCGCATGGATCCGTATGTGTTCTTTACTCACTCCTATGGACTCAGGGAGCCTTTGGTTACTGGGTGCAACCAATGGGAGATGGTAGCACGGGCTATATTCAACCGGTTCGGATGGCGGGCGCATAATAGGATAGGAGTCTAGGGAGCTTATCCTTCATATTGCCGTACCAGTTGTGATTGTCAGCATGTATTTTTCTTTTTTCGCTCCACTTGCGAGCTGTAATACCTTTATGACTTTGTGTTACTTCGTGGATCTTTTAATAAGATGGCTGAATGCATCATTATGATGCAGAGGCCGGGAATATGCCTCCATTTTCAGAAGAAAAAAAAGATAGCATCAGACTTATTCATGGGACGCTACCTTACAAGAAAGGCAAATTTTAACATGGTCCCTCTTACCTCCTCCTTTTACATCACGGATATTATTAATATAGAAATTCATCTTACGAGAACAAACAAATATGAGAGAATAATTTTGCTAGAACTAAGATAGCATCAGAATTATTCATGGGACGCTACCTTACAAGAAAATCTCTGCTAACCTATGCACTACCAATTCTCCGATTTCTTTCTTGTCTCGTCTGCAACTCTCGCGGCTCCCTCGGAAAGACAACACACACTCGTTCAAGAACCAGTGCATTGCAGAGCAGCAGCTTGGCCATACACCTCTGTGCCTCATGGCCCTGGTAGTGCACGAGGTTTATCTCCCTCACACGCTTCCGCAAGCACGGGACTGACACATCCGGTACTACGAGTTCATCGCTGAGCTCGTGAGGGTGCACCCATACGGCGTCCTTACTTGGCTTCATGAAGAGAGTTAAAATTTCAATGTGAGGAGCCTGCTTGAGTATCCTAGTCACCACCTCGATGCTGCCTCCATGAAGGTATCCTGTCAACTCGAGCTTCCCGAGGCTCGGAAACAAGGGGAATCCCGTGAAGGATTCACTCTCAATGTCTGAACCGAGATGTGTAGATACCATATGTAAATGCCTTGTGGCGGTGAACTGCTCGAGGAACATTCTGAACCGGGGAAAATATCGAACCTTCTTGCCGCAGAAGCCGATGTGGCACGAAGAGATCTTGTGCACACCATGGAGGGTCATCAGCAACTCCGCGGGCACGACACCCCTATACTCGAACTCCCTTAGCCCCGACGCGCCGATGGTCATGCTGAGAAGGTAATGGCAGCACCGTAGAGCGAGCCTACGAAGGCACTTGTCAAGGATGGTGATCGGGGAAATCCCGCACATCTCCAGCGTCAGGTCGACGAGGCGTGGGCAGCAGGAGATGAGCCGCTGGATTCCGTAGCCGCGGCCGCATTCGCTGATGCTGCTGAGGACCAACGTCTCGAGGAGAGGCAGGTGTATGATCTCTGGTGGATCCAGATTGCAGCTGCCGAGGCAGAGAGTCTGTAGGGATGCGCGGGAGAAGAGACTTGCTGGCAGCGTGAACGGATCAGCGTACGCTTCGTAGCAGTTGTAGCGCACGGGGCAGCGATCGTCCGCCTCGCTGCCGGCGCTGCCCTGCTGGTCCGGCTCGCCAACATGGTGCTCGCCCATGACGGTGAACTGGAGGTGAAGGTCGAGGTAGAGCTCCGGCCCGCTCCGGCGAAGCAGGTGGGACAACCATTGGCTTAGTATGGGCTCGTCCCAGTAGTAGTAGCAACCGAAGTGGGCGCGAAAGACGTGCGGAACAACGTTGCGGTCCCCAGAGCAGCGGCGACGGCAGAGGACCGCTGCATTGATGTCGTCGAGCAACTCCCCGTTCCTGCTTCAGCGCTCCACGGACTCCAAGTGGAAGGTGTAGTCGTCGCTGAAGCTGCGGTAGTGGGTGACGTACTCGCTGAAGGAGATGGCGTCTGCGTAGGCGGACTTGTGGCGCCAGCTCCTGGCGAGCGCGGCAAAACACGGCTGAAAAAGGATACATGGTGTTAGGAAAATCCTCAAAGTGATGAAAGAATAAAAATACAGCAAAACACACCAAAGGCGCGAAAGCGGCACTAGAGTGTCGCCAAAAGAGAAGCGCAGAAGATTCGCCTCCACAATCGATAGTCACCCGCACTCAACGATGACTCCCCCAAGAAGGTTCGCCGCCACAAACCTTGTGGCAACAACAGAAGGTGGATGTTGTGTCATCATATAAAATGCAAGCTGGAAAATCCTCTCTCAAAAGTTAAGTCGCCATGGTCAAGTACTTTTTCTTGGGAGCCCATTAAGTTTTTAACAAGAAACTCTTGATTTGCCCAAAGAGAAACATTTCTTGAAAATTTTGGGGCCACTTTTTCGTAAGTTAACTCACCATGGTCAAGTAGGAACTCTGTTGTATTTTCAAAGTAGTCCTAAATTAATACATTTAGGCTCTTACTAATACGAATATATACATTAAACAAATAATTTTGGATCAGATTGGTGGAAGTTCTTTTTTCACAGGGCAATTTAGATGCTACAAAGAGATTACTTAAGAGGTTAAGAAATAAAAAAAACGCCATGACATAGAACCATTATAGGTTGCTTTGCGAAGTTCTGATGGCAATATCTACCAAATTGCTAATTTCATTTTGAAATTTAGAGATACTACTCGATGGCTTTCATGAGGTCTATCCTTTTTCCACACCAAAAGCTTCCATGTGATTATGTTTTTACACCGGACACAAATCGAACCGAGGATACACAAAGCAAAATTCTCGCCTTCTAAGAGAAAATGCGCTTGGGTTTGACACTACTTATATATTATTACAAGAATATCACTTTTGCTGATTTATTCACCAACCATCCTTCGATTTCCTTCTTGAGTCTAGTCTGCAACTTGTGTTCACCCCTTGGAAAGGCAACACACACTTGTTCCAGAACCATCCCATTACGAAGCAACAGGTTGGCTAGATATTTGTGTCGGTCGTCGCCCTGGTAGTGCACAAGGTTGATACTCCTCAGCCGATTTCGCAAGCACGGGATCGAAACATCTAGAGCCGGTTCACTGATGAGCTCTTGCTGTTGCCTCCAGAAGTATCCGGTGTGATATCTGTCCTCATAACCTGGCTTCATGAATAGAGACAAAATCTCAATGCTTGGAGCAACTTCAAGTATCCTAGCCACCGCCTTGATGCTGCGTCCTCCAAGGTATCCTGTCAGCTCAAGCCGCACGAGGCACGGAAAGTAGGGGAATCCCGAGAAAAACTCACTCCCGATGCCTGAACCGAGATGAGTAGACACGAGATGCAGATGTCTTGTGCCGGTAAACTGCTCGAGGAAGCTTCTGAGCAGGGGCAACTCACCCTTGTAAACTTTCCTGCCGCAGAAACCGATGGTGCACGAAGAGATCTTGTGCGCGCCGTGGAGTGTGAGGAGCGACTCCGACGGCACGTCGCCCCTGTACTCGAACGTCCTCAGCTCGGACGCATCAATGCTCGCTCGGACCAGGTTGTGGCAGCACCTTAGGGAGAATCTGCGGAGATGCTTATCCAGGACAGTGATGGTGAAATTTTTGTCGGGGAGAGGGTCCTTGTGACTTTTGTTTGTGTAGCCGCACCGCTCGAGGGTGAGGTCGATGAGGCGCGGGCAACCGGAGATGAGACGTTGGATGTTGCCGCCGGTGCTCCTGATGGTGCTTAGGAAGAGTGTCTCGAGGAATGGCAGCTCGATGCGCTCGGGTGGCTCCAACGTGCAGGCGCCGAGGCAGAGCGTCCGTACGACGACGCACGAGAAGAGGCTTCGTGGAAGCGCATACTCATCTGCGCGATAGGACTGATAGGAGTAGCTCGCGGGGCACCTGTCATCGGCCGGGTCGTTGGCGCGGGGGTCGTCGCAATCGCGGTCGCCTTCGCCATTGTATGGTTCCTTGACGTGGTGCTCGGCGAGGTCGGTGTGCTGGAGGCGCAGGTCGAGGTGGAGCTCCTTGCTGCTGCGCTTCAGCACGTGATAGAGCCACCGGTTCAGCATGGCCGAGTCCCAGCGCGTGTAGCAGCCAAAGTTGACGCGGAAGGCGCGCGGCGCCGTGCGGGCGCCGCAGCGGCGGCGGCAGAGGAGCGCAGCGTTGACCTCGTCGATGAAGTCCCCGTTCTTGCTGCGCTTCTCCTCGGATTGCGCGGTGAAGCTGCGGTCGTTCGTGTCGTGGGCCTCGTCCTGGACGAAGGACATGGCCTCGACGGCGGCGAAGGAGTGGCGCCAGCTCCTGGCGAGCACGGCTGCGCGGGCGGCCTCTTTTGTGGGGAGGTAGGACAGGATGATGCCAAGGACCTCCTCCGGGAGGTCACTCAGGCGGTCCTCGCCACACCAGGAGTTGGTCGGTGCGGCCGCCATCACGGCTCACGGTGCGGTGCCGCCGGTGATTCTCATCTGGCGAATATATGTACTAGGGTTCGTTGATCAACACCAGGAGTCGATCGTTTCGATTGCTACTCCGATACAAACAAAGATTCCTAATTTGCCACGAATCACAAAGCCCGGTCGTTACCTTCTTTTTCTCTCTTATAACAACCGAGATTTTATTTTCTGAACATTCCAGATGAATATGGAGAACGTACAAAGGTGCCCGACTAATATCAGGATTTGAACTGCAGGAAAAGAACTGGTCTAAATTTTCTTTAAGCTCAACGCCCTTCGGCCCTTTATTCAACTCGCGAAAGCATGTCTGACCGGACAATTTTAGTCAGCCAGATAGGTGCAGCCACTAGTTAACGAGCGCTCTTTCGGGAGCCTCTTAACGATTAGCGTCATTAGGCGCGCTCTCAGCTATTCGCCACATGTCACGCTCTGGGCGTTCCCTTCGGATTTTTTTTTCCGCACGTGTTTTCGGCTATTTAAGCGGTTTTTTCCAGGTTTTTTCGACGTTTTGGTTTTTCACCGGTCTTCCTTAACTTTTCGGCCAAAATTTTTTTTGAAAGAAATATTTTTTGCGCGAAAAAATCTGTTTTTTTTCCTTTCGCGAGTCACGGTTTTGCTTCCGCGAGAGTCACGGCCGTACCTCTCGGAAGCGAACAAAAAACATGTTTTCTGTTTTTTTTTCCTTTCGCGAGACTGAAGATTTTGCTTCCGCGAGAGTCACAATCGTGCCTCTCGGAAACGAAAAAAACGTGTTTTCTGTTTTTTTCCTTTCGCAAGAGTCACGGTTTTGCTTCCGCGAGAGGCATGGTTGTGCTTTCACAAGAGTCACGGCCGTGCCTCTCGGAAACGAAAAAAAACGCGTTTTCTGTTTTTTTTCCTTTTGCAAGAGTCACGGTTTTGCTTCCGCGAGAGGCATGGTTGTGCTTTCACGAGAGTCACAGCCGTGCCTCTCAGAAATGAAAAAAAACGAGTTTTCTGCTTTTTTTTCTTTCGCGAGAGTCACGGTTTTGCTTCCTCGAGAGGCACGGGTGTGCTTTCGCGAAAGTCACGGCCGTGCCTTCTCGGAAACGGAAAAAAACGTGTTTTCTCTTCTTTTTTTTTCCTTCAGTGAGAGTCATGGTTTTGCTTCCGTGAGAGGCACGCTTGTGATTTTGTGAGAGGCACGGGCATGCCTCTTACGGAAAATAAAAAACCCGTGCTCACGGTTCGGTTTTTTCAGCCGTTTTTTTTTTGTGAAAGAAAAGTTCACCAAAACCTATCAAGCAGGGATCTAGTTTTGAAGATCTCGACGCGAGGAATACAACGGTGAAAGCGGTTTGAGATTTGGACGCACGGTTTGAGAGATAAAACGTTTTGAATAAACGGATCTACGAAAAAAGGAAAACTCCCAGGTTGCGACAAGTGGCGCGCTGCATGTGCGCCACTTGTCGCAACCTGGGAATTGGAGTCATCTTTGCAATGAGTACTCCTCAACTAGTGATTTCGCCATATAGGGATTAATCAAAGTTTACAGAAGTAACCAGGAAGAAGAGAAAATTATATTTTTCGTCCCTCGTCTATTGGCGGAGTCTAGATTTGGCCCTTAACTCCGTAACCGGGTAACTTACAACTCCAACTACTGAAACCGACATGCTTCGTCCCCAAGAAAACACGGGTTTGACTGGTTTTCGTGCCGACTAACTCCGTTTGACCATGTCGACTCTTATTCGCGCAAAAAAAATTTATAGTCATGAACATTTTTGAAATTCGCGTACTTTTATCAAATCCTATAACTTTTCAAAATTCGCATGATTTTTTGAAGTTTGCATATTTTTTCAAATTCATGTACTTTATTTGGGATAGTTTATGAATTTGCAAAAATTCATGAACTTGAAAGAATACACGGATTTCAAAAAGGTACCTGAACTTCAAAAGGGTACATGGACCAGAAAAAAGTTTGCAAATTTTAAAAAAAGTACATGAATTTAAAAAACTTATGTGAATTTGAAAAAAACTACGCGAATTTTAAAAAGTTCATGGATTTGAAAAAAGTACACAAGCTTGAAAAAAGTGTGTGAATTTGAGCCAGCTCCTGTCAAAACCGTGGTGTGTTAGCAGAAAAACCTGTCAAAATCAAGACCAGGGTGAACATTGTCTTGTTTTAGTAGTTAGGGGTGCAAGCTGTCCGACTTCGTAGTTCAGAGACGAAAAAAACTCCGCCAAAATTTGAGGGGCAAAAAGTATAAGCTTCCCTAGGAAGCCGGTGAGCCGCTGGAGAAGACCAATTAATTCCTTCATCTCCAATGGAATGTGGATACCGAAGAACTGGCCTAATTAAATTAGCAGAATGTTATTCTACTGACGCTTTCTTGGAAAGCATGGCAAAACGAAGTTCTATAAAGATTTTGGTTGCTGCAAAGATGACAAATTTAGTACGCAAGCAAGACAAATCATATTTATCAACTAAACTTGTCATTCGCGTTCAACAATAATTGCCATGCAAAGCAATTTCATTCCTACCAACAAACATTCGCTGGTTATGAAGGTCATTAAATTATCATAGCTGTTAAACTCATTTGTACATGTACCTCTGATATACTGTTGTAAGTGCAAATTCAACACCATGCACCAGATTGCCCGCGAATATCCAGACTGCGCGTTCTGCAGACACTTTAGACCATCCAACACCATGCACCAAACGTCACTGCAAGGTTCGGACGTCTGAAAATTCACAAACTCGAAGCAATGCTAGGGGAGGTTTCTTGGCGTTCGGACCTCCGCCATGTATGCCTCTGACACCCCTGACCCACACAAAACCTTCTCTTTTTTGTTTCGCTCCAACCAGCATGGAGATTCTTGCCGCTCCAGCGTCGACGTGACTGGTTACTGCTACATGCAGGCCAAACGGCGCCGTACTCTGGCCCGCCGCTCGTATCGCGTGCGCTCTGTCCGTGCCGGGTTAATGCCGATTCAGAGTGAACGCGACCGGGCGGGACGAGAAGATGACTTCTTATGGAATTCAAGTGGGTTGCCCATACCATTCGCCTTCCCAACTTTCAGGCGCTGGAGGTTCCATGGCGTCCACCCCAACAACTTTTATAAAGGAGCCAGCACAAGAATCCCGGGGGAGGATCATCGAAAACCACCATCCGCGAACCCGAAGCCATTCTCCAACCCTAGCCGCCGCAATTTCCCATCTCATTTCCATACCCACCACCATCACCATCACATCAGCAAACAACCATCCGCGAACCAGAAGCCATTCTCCAACCCTGAAAGAAGGTTCAACACCAAAATAAAGATTTTCGCAAGAAAGGAAAACACTAAAATGAAGAAGGTTCTATTCGCACACGAACACGTCACCGTGTACCTCCAACGCTGAGAGTGATGCACCGCAGCTCACGTCGAAGGAGACCCGTCCGGAAGCGCGGTACGCAAGCAATCCAGCGGGTGCTTTTCAGGACCCGAAACCCCAAGCGCCCGGGAGGGACCCCGTCTGGACTCGCGGCGGCTATGGGCTGCCCTAGGTCGATTCGCTCGCCCCTAGAGCCTCGAGGATCGCTGCCCTTCAACACGAAGAACGAACGAAGAACGAGAGAGAAAGAACAAGAGAGAGATGTAAAAACTAGGATAAAAAGTAGTATATTGATTTGTCGATTGTGTGTTGTTCAATCGGCCATCACCTCCCATCTATTTATGAGGCGGCTGGAATTCCCGTACAAGAAAAGGACTAAAAAGTCCATCCAAAACGTCAAAAACGCTAACCTAACCCGGACAGGAATTTTTGGCAATTTTCCGGATCAACTCGGTCTCACCGATTGGTTTGCTTCGGTCCCACCGAGTGAGCGTTGCCAACTTTCTGTAACTTTCTGTAATTTTCCGGATAAACTCGGTCTCACTGAGTCAGTCAACTCGGTCAGTCCGAAATGACTCTGCAGCTTCTGTTTCTGACCTTGTTTTGCCTACACAGGTTGCATACGACCTCGGATTATGACGATTTTTATATCAAAATCAACCGATTCGACGAGACGCACAACTTTCATGTTGAAATGTTTTTCATCAGAGGCCATATTAATTGAGTTTATGTACATTTTATAATCTGATGTCAATATGCGCATCTCCGAACTTGTCATAACTTTTGCATCCGAGCTCCGTTTTAGACCATCTTCAAATTCATCTTGATCTTCTTGAATAGAGCTATCCCACGGTGACTTCCAATCATAACTTTGAATTAATCTTGACATAGCTTTAAGCAACTTCTATGATTTGCCACTTTTGAGCGTCAACACATGCCTCCCTGTTTTTTGGCAAAGCTAGTGTGCCGAAAAATAATATGTACCGTGTTGGCTCTAAGGACGATGTCAACACTCCATCGGCCATTTATATGTGCTTAGGGTGATAAATATATATTTGCCATGTTCATGCTCAGGGCGATAATTCTATATCGGCCATTGATTTCAACTTCTTGTTTACATCATACCTTGGAACCGATTACCACCAATCGGCTTTAAAGAGATGGGAATAAACCCGTTCCTGGTAGCACTAAGGAAATCAAACTCTGAGAGGTCACGCCCTGTTAAGCAAGTAACATCAGGATGATTCCAATCCACCGATGCATCGGCGAAAGTAACACAAGCCGAATTATCCGCGTGAATGATTTTTACTTCATCATCGACCCATTGTATTAAGAATTGATGCATGGTAGATGGCACACATTGGTTAGCATGAACCCAATCGTGGCCTAATATAACATTATAGTTACCTTGCACCTCGGCGATGAAGAATGTGGTGGCCAAAGTTTTGCTTCCCACAGTGAGTTCCACGCACATCACACCTTTGGCCTCTGTCTTTTCTTTACCCTCAAATCCATTAAGTACCATATTGGTGTTCATCAATGCGTCATCATCTAACCCAACCCTCTTGAAGACCGAGTAGGGCATAAGATTTACCACAGCACCACCATCAACAAGCATCCTAGCAACCGGTGATCCGTTAATATGACCTTTGAGGTACAATGGCTTCAAGTGTTTCACCGGTTCTTTTGGCTTCTCGAAGATAGCGTTCTTAGGACCAAAATTTAACTGGGCCACATCCTCTTCTTCACCTATAGCACGAAACTCGGCAAGTAAGTAATAAACCATATTAATGTCCATACCTTCCTGAACCGGCGTAGATCCGTAATCCACCATCTCATCTTCATCTCCCAATGTGTATATTGGGCTTAAAGTTTCCCCAATTGAAGGGGATGTTTCAGGTGGTGTGGACGATGTAATACCGGTTGCATCATCCACTTTTGGTGGTGAAGGTGTTGCTGCAGCTAATGTAGAAGCATCTGCAGTTTCTTTTTGTTTAGGCCTCCACACTTATTTTGTGAGCGCCATGGGCCGAATTTCATTGAACAATTCATCCCTTTGCTTCTGAATTTGGCACTCTACCTTCTCGTGGTTCCTCATGCGTTGTAATCTCCTTTTCATTGTCTTAGTTAAACCTGGAGGACACCACCTAGGTTGAGTATATTTGGGATCCCTATGTTTGGCCTTGCTTGTGCTAGCCTCATGATCATTAGCCATGGAATCCTGTTGAAAAATAAGAATATCACCATTAGAATTAGCCAGATTACCAACAATCGGCTCTGTGATCTCCTTTTGCTTGTCGCATTCTGAAATTTCCGCATTAGGTGACTTAACACGCCACACTTTTTTATTGACCTTTCTTGGAGAAATTTTTGTTGGCCTATTAGCAACATGGCTCGAACGGCCTTGTGTGGGATAATAAAGCCTCTCACGAGCAGGCCTTCTAGGTGCTTCCCACCCCATACGAAAAGCATAAGGAGCCATTGGGGGCTGCCCCCATCCTCCATTGAAATCTCCCACATAATATGGCGCATAGGGGGGTTGTGACATCCATGGTGTCGGTACCCATGACCCATATGACCTTGCATAGCGTCGAAACTCTTGCTCCGGAGGTGATCTTGAACGCTTTGAATGTGATGGCCGATTAGAGCTAGAACCGGCCGCTTGACTTGCATATTTGGATAACAACATATCAAAAGTTGGCTTGATTTTCTTGTGCTTAGTTTCATTCTTTTTCCACTTGCCAACTTCTGAATTCTTGGGCTTGATCAATTTAACATGAGTATCCTCTTGCACTTGTGGTTGCCCCCCGAGTGTAGCATTTTTTATAGTGATCTTCAACACTTCCTTGCCATCGGGTTGCTTCTCAAGCACAATCTTTCTTCCCAAGACCTTGTCGCCCTCCTTGTTATTCCTGGGTTCACCAATAACAACATTATCCTTATTAGCGGATTCGGCTATGTTAGGCCGAATTAACATTTTCTTCCCTTCCAAGTCCATGGTGTTTATCGGGAAGGGTTGTTTATCAACTTGCATCTCAGCAAAATTCAATCGTCCATCATTAATGGCCAATTGTATCTGTCGTCGGAAAACATTGCAATCGTTAGTAGCATGAGAAAATGAATTATGATATTTGCAATAAGCATGCCGTTTCAGCTCGTCAAACGGCGGTATGGTGTGTGATATTCTAATCATCTTATCTTGCAAGAGAGCATCAAATATTTTATCACACTTAGATATATCGAAAGTAAACTTCATCTCCTCATCACGATTCTTGCGAATCGGCTTAAGAGCATTGCATGTATAGGGTTTGGCCTTTGAGGACCAAACAAACTCAGTAGTATAGACATCAACCTCATCGTCCGAATTATCATCATTGTATTCAACCATATGCATTCTAGGACGATCGGTTGTAGACCTATGGACCTCTTTACTTCGACTCTCTTGAGACAACGCCTTTTGCAAGACTTGGTTAATATTCAAAAACTCATAACTTTCTAGCCTCTCTTTAATGTGAGTTTTTAAACCATTAAGAACAAGATCTGCCAAGTCTCTCTCTGTTATCACTAAGCTATAACATCGGTTCTTTATATCTCTAAATCTCTTGACGTAATCGGTGACCGATTCATCATGTTTCTGCCTAACCGATGTAAGATGTGACAACTTTAGCTCATTATCGCCACTATAAAAGTGATCATGAAACTTTTGCTCTAATTGCGACCATAAGAGACCATGTGGTAAAGCAGCAAACCATGAAAATGTGGTGCCAGTTAAAGACAACGGAAATAAACGCACTTTCAACTCTTCTATGGAACCTGCTTCACCCAACTGTGCTAGATACTGACTCACATGCTCCCAAGTTGTTTTCGTACCCTCACCACTAAATTTAACAAAATCAGGAACCTTATAACCTTGAGGGTACGAAATTGCATCAAAGTGTTCATGATAAGGCTTTTGATACACACGACTCTTTACTTTCGGTTCGTTTCTGAAAGTTTCTAGAAACATCTTATGCAAATCCTCCCTTAATTTAGCTAAAATTGGATCCGAGGTAGATGAAGATGTTTGTGGCAATGACATAGGAGCAACCTGAGCACTAGCTAGCGGTGCAACTTGTGGGATGGGTGCCGAACCATAATTCGGTGGAAGACCGAACATGCTTGCGCCTATAGGTGGTGTGACAAAGTGATTCGGCGTTAACGCCGAATTGGGCACACTCATAATAGGATTAGGATATGTAGGTGCAGCCACAAGCTGGTTGGTTTGAGTAGGGTAAAAATTCAACGGCATATTATATTGTTGTTTCATAGGTGGTGCCGATGAAATAGGTAAAGTTGGACTAGGGTTTTCAGATATACCATCAATACCACTAGATGACGGAGGCATGTTTTTCTGAGCATTAGCACTAGCCACAAAAGAATTGTATGCCATCACATTACCCTTACTAACAAGACTCTCAGTCACACCCACTTGCTCTGGAGAAAAAACTTTACTCACAGTGATTTCATCTTGTTCGTCAATGAGAGGAGGGAAATTGACGTTTCCAACCGGAGTGATGTTGCCTTGACGGTCCTTCTTGAAACTTGAAAGAAACGCCTCCAAATCCTCCTCCTCGTGCTTCTTCTTGAGCGCCTCAAAAGCCTCTTCACACTGCTTCTTGCGTGCTTCGTAGGCTTGGCGATGTTCATCCGATAGTTCATCAAGACCGGGCTTAATGATGTTATCGGCGCTAACTTCTGAGGGCTTGGGGAGATCCGACATGGTTGATGATGATTCTTGATCTTTCGTCCCCAGCGGAGTCGCCAAAAAGTATGTTCACACACGAACACGTCACCGTGTACCTCCAACGCCGAGGGTGATGCACCGCAGCTCACGTCGAAGGAGACCCGTCCAGAAGCGCGGTACGCAAGCAATCCGATGGGTGCTTTTCAGGACCCGAAACCCCAAGCGCCCGAGAAGGACCCCATCTGGACGCGCGGCGGCTATGAGATGCCCTAGGTCGATTCGCTCGCCCCAAGAGCCTCGAGGATCGCTGTCCTTCAACACGAAGAACGAACGAAGAACGAGAGAGAAAGAACAAGGGAGAGATGTAAAAACTAGGATAAAAAGTAGTATATTGATTTGTGGATTGTGTGTTGTTCAATCGGCCATCACCTCTCATCTATTTATAAGGCGGCTGGACTTCCCGTACAAGAAAAGGACTAAAAAGTCCATCCAAAACGTCAAAAACGCTAACCTAACCCGGACAGGAATTTTTGGCAATTTTCCGGATCAACTCGGTCTCACCGATTGGTTTGGTTCGGTCCCACCGAGTGAGCGTTGCCAACTTTCTGTAACTTTCTGTAATTTTCCGGATAAAGTCGGTCTCACCGAGTCAGTCAACTCGGTCAGTCCGAAATGACTCTGCAGCTTCTGTTTCTGACCTTGTTTTGCCTACACAGGTTGCATACGACCTCGGATTAAGACGATTTTTATATCAAAATCAACCGATTCGACGAGACGCACAACTTTCATGTTGAAACGTTTTCCATCAGAGGCCATATTAACTGAGTTTATGGCCATTTTATAATCGGATGTCAATATGCGCATCTCCGAACTTGTCATAACTTTTGCATCCGAACTCCGTTTTAGACCATCTTCAAATTCATCTTGATCTTCTTGAATAGAGCTATCCCACGGTGACTTCCAATCATAACTTTGAATTAATCTTGACATAGCTTTAAGCAACTTTTATGATTTGCCACTTTTGAGCGTCAACAGGTTCAAATAGTGTGATGTTATGTGATTTGTACAACAAACAAGCGTAGTTGAGGTGGTTCTGCGCCTGGTTAGCCATATGCCTTGCTTCAGCTCGTGGGTTTGAACCCCAAGTAAATAATCTTTTTCTTCTTTATATTTTACCCTTGAAGGAAAACCGACAACACACGAAAGGGAAAAGAAAACCGGATGGCGAGAATGAAAAAAAAAGAGGACAATCGGTTGCGAAGTGGTTCAACGTGGGGTAGAGAGATCTTTCGGTACCGTTGCTTAAAAACATAACGTTCAGTGGTTAGCAATGTACTTTTTCTTTAAGTCTTCAACTTGAGCAAACCAAAACGCTTGAATTTTCGCTCCTGCCAGAATGGGACACAAAAATTCATTGAAATCCACCATGAAAGGAGTCCGCCGTGTGAGGCTGGAATATAGAGTATAATTGGTTTGATGCCAACATTTGGCATAGTCAAAAAATTTCAAAATAAAAATTTGATAACTTTTTGTGAGATTGACAAGAAATATTGATAGCCAACTAATCACTAGTCAACATTTGGCATTTTCCAAAATATTGATATGCCAACTTTTGACATCAAACCAATTCTTTATCTTTACCTAATAATAAAGCAGCTATCGCTTCTTCCCGCTCACTGTCGCGGCGTTTTTGCAAGAAAGTCCCTGTGTTTTTTAGGTGGATCTAAGAAAATGCTTCATTTTTACAAAACAACCCCTCTATTAAACAAAAACAACCAAACCAATCCTCCATCTCCTCCCCTCGCCGAGATCCAAGGCGGCCGCGCGCGGGAGGAGGAGTTGTGCCGAGCCATGAGATCTGAGCCAACACGCCTCCGTTCACCAATTCGGCGCCTCCCAGTAGCAGAAAGTGAGGGAGGTTTAGTAGCTGACCATCATGCCGAGGATGCAAGCAGCAAGGGCACCAAGGTGCCCATGATGGCTAGTGGGTAAGGGGCTACAGAAGCGTCGGAGCTGGAGGCGTGGTGGCTGGGAAAAGAGCCAGCAGGAGAAGGGGAGGCTCGTCACAGGACGCGCACGGCGGCGCGGTCGCGTGTGAAACGGCCGGCTACATGGACATAGAGGCGGCACTCGGGCACTGGCGACGCTATGGTCTTCCGGCCAAGGGGGCGAGCACATACATGAAGGGCGCGGAGGGGCACGCTGCTCAGGCGAGAGGGGAGGTGCAAAGGAGGCAGTCGTCGCCGGCGGCGGGGCCGGATGCGTCGGACACGCACGGACCGACATAGTGGCCGTCCATGGCGGCGAGCGGCTCCGGGGGCGGCAACGGGGTTGGGTGGTTCAAGCAGCGGCTTCTACAGCTACATGGGATTTCTTCATGACTATCAGCAGGTCTGGGATTTCTTCAGGACGATGACTCAGACCATATCTGGATGCGGAGAACACATATGAACTTCTCCTGAGATTGTGACAGCTACATGGTAATTTACTGTTAAATTATAATTTTGGCGGATTCTGCATTGCACTGAATGAAAACTGACAGTGAATGGATATTCGCTTAAAAAAGTCTGTAAAAACTGAGTGTCGGCATCATTGTAGACGTTCGGGAGTGATTTAGTAGGACTAAACTACGGAAAACAAACTTTTGATGGAGAAGTGTTGTTCTGAAAAATGGGTTCATAACTTCATATGCTAAACTGAAACCATGCATATTGAATAACAGGATTAGAGTTTTTTATTCAGAATCTGAAGTTTGTCCCGCATTGCATCATCAAGTAAAAGACTGTAGTTTGTACTCCTCATGTGTGCTGCACTTGCAGGGTCAGAGTTGGTAGCCATCCCATGGACAGGGCGCCATGTCTAGGGCATGTTGGCGTGCTTGAGCAGATGACACGCGGATGTTAGCTGCGAGGTGGAGAAGGAAGATGCCATGCATGGATTTTGGTAGCTCTGATGACAACAGTTTCAACTTAGTAAGCCATATGTTGATATTCGTGTGACTGTGATCTCGGAAATGAAAGTTCATAGGAAAGGAATAGAAACCTTCACTGAACATAGAGTTGTGTTGTACATGTAGTGAGAAAAGTTTGTGGAGGATAAAATATGTTTCGAGATTAAACAAGTTATGATTATTAGTCATGGCAGTTGTAGGAACAGCTAGAGTCAACTAGGTGTTGTAATGCTGGACTAAGGATGGACCTTGCTCGAAGAAATCAAAATATGTGCGGCCCTCCATGGAATAATATATCCCATATGTTTCCATTGTGTTTTGCAGAATTGTTCGTGGAAGCGTATCGGGCAGGTCATATATTTAACAAACCTCTGAAGCGATGCATTCTGTCTTTTCTTGAACACGCATCAGGTACATCTCAAAACCATTTTCTGCAATCGTGGAACCGAGTTTGGAGCTGAAATGTTTCCAGTTTAACCACTCGGCAAAGACCATTTTAACCACGGCAAACAGTAAGTCAAGTATTACACTCTGTTTATAGCTCACGGCTTAGCAAGTTTTGACTTAGAGCCTATAAGCCAAGTGTTATCTATCGGGGACTCTGGCTTATACGTAAGCTGAGTATATTTTGTCTGCACCCGGGGAAGATACTAAAATAACGGCCGGCAGCACCTAATGGAGATGCCATGTGGCATGGCTACAAGACTAGTGTTTACTAAGCCGTGTGCCAGATTGGACACACGGTTTACATATAGGCCGTGGCATGCCACGCAAGCCGAGTGTTCTGTGGGTCCATGCTGCTGCCACGTGTTGCCTGTAAGCCGAATATTTTGTGGACGGACACTTGGCTTATAACTAAACCGGTAGGTGTAATTTGGTTCATGCAGTTCTATAGGCCGAGTGCAGTTTAAACATACATGACTTATCGATTCTATAAGCCGAGTGCAGCTGCTGGCCAACACCGTTTAGATCTGTATGCCGAGTGGTTTATCCTGAACTCTGTTGTACTTTTGAAGTAGTCCTAAATTAAAACATGTAGGCTCTTACTGATACGATTATATACATTAAACCAATAATTTTGGATAAGACAGGTGGAAGTTCTTTTTTGATAGGGCAATTTTGATGCTACAAAGAGATTATTTAAGAGATTAAGAAATAAAAGGACGGTATTACTTTGCGGACACTGTATTATTTTATGATAAGCTACAGCAGACTATATCATGTACCGTCCAATAAGCATACCGTATGTTTACATATGGGTTGTTTCATAAGATTCAAGCCATCGAGTACCATCAAACCAAATCAACATTGCAGCAACCGATTAAAGGAGAAAATATCACAAGAGAAATGGATTGCATCGTGTGGAATTAATTTAGCAATTCATCTTAAGAGACAAAATACTAGAGAACAACTTTGCAAGAAATAAAATCATAGACAAAATTATCAGAGTCATGGGACACTACCTTACAAGAAAATCATCTCTGCCGACTTGTTCACCTTCATCACCCATTCTCCGATTTCATTCTTCAGTCTAATCTGCAACTCTCGCGGCCCCCTCCGAAAGACAACACACACTCGTTCAAGAACCCGCGCATTGCAGAGCAGCAGCTTGGCCATGCACCTCTGTGCCTCGTGGCCCTGGTAGTGCACCAGGTTGATCTCCCTCACCCGCTTCTCCAAGCACGGAATCGAAACATACGGAACCACGAGTTCATTGTTTAGCTCGTGAGGGTGCACCCAGACGTCCTTACTTGGTTTCATGAACAGCGTCAAAATTTCAATGCGTGGAGCCTGCTCGAGTATCCTTGTCACCGCCTTGATGCTGCCTCGATGAAGATATCCTGTCAGTTCAAGCTTCCATAGGCTCAGATATGAGGGGAATCCCGTGAAGGATTCACTCTCAATGTCTGAACCGAGATGAGTAGAAACTAGATGTAAATGCCTTGTGGCGGTGAACTGCTCGAGGAACATTCTGAACCGGGAAAAATATCCATTGCAAACCTTCTTGCCGCAGAAGCCGATGTGGCACGAAGATATCTTGCGCGCACCGTGGAGGGTCACGAGCGACTCCGCAGGCACGGCACCCCTGTACTCGAACTCCCTCAGCTCCGAAGCATCGACGGTCACACTGACCAGCCCTGTATTGCGAGCCTACGGAGGTGCTTGTCGAGGACGGTTATCGTCAAAGTGTCGCACCACTCCAGCGTAAGGTCGACGAGGCGAGGGCAGCAGGAGATGAGCCGCTGGATGCCGCCGCAGTCCAATTCGCTGATGCTGCTCAGGAGCAACGTCTCGAGGAGCGGCAGGCGTATGATCTCCGGCGGATCCAGATCGCAGCCGCCGAGGCAGAGCGTCCGTATGGCCACGCAGGAGAAGAGGCTTACTGGTAACGTGAACATATCCGCTACGTCGCGGCTGTAGGGCACGGGGCAGCGGTCGTCCGTCTCGCTGCCGGCGCCGCCGTGGTGGTCCGGCTCCCCAGCGTAGTGCTCGCCCATGACGGTGAGCTGTAGGCAAAGGTCGAGGTGGAGCTCCGGCCCGCTCCGGCGCAGCAGGTGGGAGAGCCACTGGCTCACCACGGGCCCGTCCCAGTCGTAGTAGTCGCCGAAGTGGACGCGGAAGGCGCGCGGCGCGGCGTTGCGTTCCCCTGCGCAGCGGCGGCGGCAGAGGAGATCCGCGTTGACGTCGTCGAGGAACGCCCCGTTCTTGCTCCGGCGATCCCCGGCATTCAGGTAGAAGGTGTAGTCGTCCCCGCGGAAGGGGGCAACGTACTCCACGAAGGAGATGGTGTGGGCGTATGCGAACTTGTGGCGCCAGCTTCTGGCGAGCGCGGCGGCGCGGGCGGCCTCCTTGGTGGGGAGGAACGAGAGGACGTGGCCAGATGACGCCGTCCGGCAGGTAGCTGAGCCGATCTCGGCCGCCTCCGCCGCGGTTCGGCGAAGCCATCACGTACGTCCCGGTGCCTGTGGCCGGTGGCGATCGGGGCGGAGCGATAAATCTCGCCGGGTTTGTAGGTAGGAGTATATAAGTGTGGTTCCTTGTTGATCCTGGGTCGGTTCCGATTAGTTTGGTATATGTGGCCGAACACTCCGTAATGAAATTATAGCTCTCTCTCCTCTCGATTTTTTTACCTTTCATCGGCAATCATCCACCGTTCATTATTTGCTCAACTACACCCATGTCAAGAAAAGGGTCGGAGTGGTTCTCAAACTCTGACTTCGAGAAGGCTTATGACAAAGTTAATTGGGATTTCCTGTTGGAATGCCATAAACTTCGGGGTTTTAATCAGAAATGGTGCGGTTGGGTCGAGCAGATTCTCCGCAATGGCACGGTTAGTATTAAACTTAACAACTGTGTAGGGCCGTATTTCCAAAGTGCTAAGGGAGTACGGCAGGGTGATCCCCATTCACCTTTCCTCTTCAACCTCGTTGTGGAGTGCCTAACCAAAATGATAAAGAATGCACAGAAAAACAAGCTTATTGTAGGGTTGGCTCCTGACTTGATTCCCAATGGGGTCGCGGTCTTGCAGTATGCAGATGACACGATCATTTGCTTAGAGCATGATCTGGAGAAGGCACTGAATTTAAAACTTCTCCTGTATACTTTTGAAATGATGTCTGGGTTGAAAGTTAACTTCCACAAGAGTGAAATCTTAACTGTGGGGGGTGATGATCAAATTAATAAAGCTTACGCAGATCTCTTTAATTTTGACATTGGTCATTTTCCTCTTAAATATCTGGGGATGCCCGTGAGCTTTACTACTCTTCGAAACTCAGACTGGCACTACAAGAAATATGTCAACATGTGACCACCACTATTGGTCACTGAAAGGTCATGGTTTTTCATTTGCGACCTTTTTGTGACCAAAAACAGAAGGTCAAAAGCTGAGGGTCGTAAACTGACTATAGCGACCTTTCTTCTAGAATGGTCGAAGACGTTTATGACCAAAATATGTTCACTGTGACGTTTTGGTCACTAGCAACCTCCCTAGGCCACGTAGGCATCTAGCGTGGCAAGCTGATGTGGCACAAGATTCAGCCCGGTCTGATTCGGCGTTTTACATGGGCCGAGCCCAACAATTCAGCCTTTTTAATGTATTTTTTTCCTATGCTTTTATTAGCTACATGGGTCTGGCCCAACAATTCAGCCTTTAATTTCTAGTCTTTAGCCTTTTTGTTGCAATTTCTTATTTGGGCCTCGGCCTTTTTACAATCCATTTTGAACCAGGTCCCACTAGTCAGGTCATCCAATTAGGTCCCACTTGTCAGTTTTATTTTGTTTCTTTCCCATTTTAAATGACCCACTAGTGAAATGGGACCCAAGTTTGTTGTTTTGGTGCCGCAGGTCAGTTCTCTATTTGCGCCAATAACACATAACAAAATCGGCAACCAAAATACTTGATTCAAATAACACATAACACAGAGCCAATAACACATAAAATTTTAAACAGCAACCAAAGTACTTTACAATCATGGCAGTATAAATCAGGTATTCAACTATAAAATACAACTAAATATTAATGTGGCCACCTCCAGCTCCAGGGTTTTCTTCGGGATTATTCTCCTGGAGTTCCTTGTACACCAACTTTTGATGAATGAAGGCCAAAATCTGCATGTTATAAATCAGAAAAGTTAGGAATATAATCAAGTGAAGTCGTGCATATAACATTCTCCTAACAATGAAAAATAGCTGCAGAATTTTAGATCTAATAAGAAACCATGCATATAACATTCTCATAACAGCAAGCCCGAGATATATTTGGAAAGGGAAAATGACAAGTATCAACCCAGTGCAAGATAACAGAGCAACTATGTAAAAGATATTCAGATTTCCTGATGTGTGTGTCGCGTTATACATGCATCAAGAAGATCGTATATATACACAGATTTAACACCTAAAGCACATCAGGCTTGGAGCTTACATATATATACACGATTACTAGATGGAACTAGTGAACAAAGGTTGTGAATGATTTTCATACGAGTATGTACAGTCATGGTTCTGGACATGAAAATGTTTATGTACATTCATGAAAGTTTTGCACATGACATGAGCAAGTCTGCAGTCCCTAATTAGATTACATGTTCTGACTTATGAGCACGAGAGGAATACATAGACACTGGAATATCCTCATGCTTAAACTAGAAAGAGAACAAAAGAAAACTGAAACTATCAGCTGATTTGGTTCCAAGTGAGCAAATACTAGTTAGTAGCAGTAGCCACTAATTAAACAACAGCGCTGCAGAGGTGCAACCACACCCATGGTTAATAAGGAGAGTAGTGCACAGGAGACAACAAGGGCAACAACTCCAGGGTGATTCAATTGCAAGTGATCACAACAGCAATTCAGCTACTAGTTCATCAATGCATGAGGAAGGGCATGGTTACCTCACCGATGGAATCCGCAGATCTCACCAAGCTAGGGAGGGTCACACATTGACACTCACAGATCCGCGACCGAGATCAAGAATCCTATGCAACAAAAGCAACAGGATATATGTCATCAGAGAAGCATCATAGTCAGAATCAGATTCAGAAATTTCAGCATAAGTACCACTGTAAAATTCTATAATCAAGTAGAAATGTCTTCCAGAAGTTGAGATAAATGCAGCAATCAAACTGCAAAACCAGGAGTTTGGTGGTTACATCACAAAGCAGCAGCCCATTAACACAACTTGGACATAACTAATGACATCCAGCTTATAGAAACCATTTAAGAGACAGCTGATTTTACTCCAGATCACATGCTAGTTAGCAACTATAGCCACTAATTAAGCAACGGCGCCACAATGCTACCATAACCACAGTTAATAAGTAGAGCAGCGCACAGAAAAGGCAATAACTCATGGCTGATTCAATTGCAAGTTATCACGACAACAATTCAGTTACTAGTTCATCAACGGTTGAGGAAGGGCATAGTCACCTCGCCGGTGCAATCCCACAGACCCAAGCAAGCTAGGGAGGGCCACACACTCGCAGATCCAGATCCACCACCTGCGCAAGAAAACCACGGGATATACCATCAGAGAGGCATCAGAAACAGAAGTCAAAATGCAAAAATGCAAACACATCTAGTATTTGCTCACTTGGAACCAAATCAGCTGGGAGCTGTTGGCCTTGCTGCTTTCCTTGTTAACTGTGATTACTGAACCAATTGGACAACAACCATCTATTTTGTAACAACTACAGTTAACTTGGGAGAAATCCAACCAAATTAATTGGTAAACAAAATTGCACTAAATTTTTGGGGCATCAAGCAAGCAACTTATTGGCAAACAATGAAATTTAGTTTTGGAGCAGCAAGGAAACTCAGCATTACACAGTATAAATAAATGAAGTTTGTCGTGGTTCAAAGGAACATGTATATATTTCTTGTCATGGCACCGTAAAAGTTGCAGATTAGGTAGGCAGCAAGGTTGGTCAAGTAAAATCAACTGGAACCGCATGACCTACACAGCATCGAAATTAAGTCTGAATCATCTACCCGTAGATAGCAGAAAGCCAGGGTAACAGTAGCTAGTAGCACTCTAGTAGTACTGAAGCAATTGAATTGAATCTCCAAGACATGTGGATCTGCCTGCCAGACAGCAGGAATTCACATCTGACAGAACATTTCATCCTCACCTCATATTAATCAAAGACACTTATGAGGGTAGGACACAGTGCCAACTTTTCAGTGCAAAATCTCGTAAAAATAACCTACGTGCCTGTTTTTACTACTGCAAGGGCTCTATTATAACAACTATTTTGTTGCTATTAATTATTATCACAGGAAAGTGAAAAGGTATTTCAGGAAAGAAAAATGGCATAAGCCTGCAGGAATGTAGGTTATTTTTAGAGTAGCATTTCTTATGAGATACCTAAACCTGCAGGAATGTTGACCAAGCCTGAGTCCTCATGTCATACCACCTTACTAATTCAACACACATAAGTAAATGCAGATATCAACGACATCTTACAGGTAAATGCTTGCAAAGATACATAAGGTTTATGCCTTTCTTGTGTAGATTTGCATAGACGGATGGTAACTGAATTTCATGAGCAAATGAAAGTTCATAACTGAAGATATAACTTCGCGAGTGCTACAAATGGTGCTAATTAATCACACCTAACCACCTAGTAAGGCAAGTTTCGTTGTACGAGAATCGATGATCCTCAACAGGGGAATTTTAACGTACTTGAATCGTATTCAGACCCCAAAAAAATGTGTAGCGGCTTCCTACCGATCCACAAGGGAGCACACCAGAATGAGATGTTCGTCAAAGGTGAAAAGAAATGCTACTCTAAAAATTCCAGAGAACAAGAAGAAGTCGAGCCCTTGGTCTCGTTGATGGTCTCGTTGCGCCAGGAGAATACGCTGATGAAGGCGTGCAGCAGCAGTGCCCTTGGCGTTAACCTTGAACCCCAGCGCCAGATCCTGCTCCCCAACCGGCGATGGTGTATCCCTCGATGGATCTGCATCCATAAGGCGAGGTGAGAGAGGGGGTCAGCTACAGCCTTTCGGAGGGGGAAAACAAGCGGGGACGAGGGGCACCCACCCGGGCTGGTCCGCCGCCGCGGGGCCTAGGCACGCCGCCAGGACGGCAGCGGCCTTGTCGGGGAGGACGGCAGCGGCCTTGTCGGGGAGGAAGGCAGCGGCCTTCGGGCGCGGTCGTCGGAGGTGCTGCGGAGCTCGTCGCCTCGCGAGCCGCAGGGCGCGGCGGCCGCTGCCGAGGGGCGCGGGGAGGGCGGGTTTGCTGGAGCTTGTGGTGAGGAGCCGGGGACGGCGGCGGGATTGGAGATGAATCACGAGGGAGCTCGAGTGGATCTCCAACCAGCGGGATTGGAGAGGAATCGGGGGAGGGAGAGGAATCGAGTGGATCTCCATCTAGGGAGTGGAGGTGGAGGCCGTGGTTGTGGTTGTGGTCGCCGGCGGTGTTGAAGTGGTGAGCGCCGCCCCCGAAACCCTAGCCACGGGGAGCACGGAGAAGAACCAGACGGCCTCGAGGGGAGGGTCCAGGTAGGAGGTGAGGCCATGGGAGAAGAGGGAGCGGAGGGTTGGGGCTCGGGGGTCGGCGACGGTGATCGGCGAAGGAGGCGCCGGCGATGGGTGAGGGAGGCAGCGGAATTGGATCTGGATCTGGATCGAGGGACTGAGGGGGAAGGTGTGCCACGCCCGTGACTCTAGAAACGAGGGAGAGGTGCTGGATTGAGGGACTGCGGGAGGGTGTGGACGGCTGAGATCGAGTAAAGTGGGTGGGTGATCCGTGGGCTGCCTCCTGATTGGTTTGAAATATGAGGTATTTAAAATTATTTCTTAGGCCTAAAAACAGGGTATTTTGTGAAGCAGCTGCCAAAACTATTTTGCAAAATGGCATCATTAAAATTTTCACGTAATTTAGACCACATTTTATGGGTGATAACCAATTTGTATGCATTTCCGATCCTTCTAGCTATTTTTTGTCATTTAAAAAAATTCTCGTTGATTCAGCAGGAAGCGGGTTAAATTTGAACTGCAACCCCCTCATAGTTTGCTCATGATTTTTTCCAAAAAACATTTTTAGGTACAAAAGTAGCTATTTCATTATAGAAACACCAAAAGTTTTTCAAGATTCAACAACTAGCTAGGAACGGTCATTCCCGCCGTTTTGACCGCATTTTGAAATGGGCATAAAAAATTCAAAAAAATCAAAAAAATGGAAAACCTCTGCATTCTGTCACTATATGTGACCAAGTTTCCATAAAAAATAATAAACTTGTAATATGGTAATTATTTTAAAAAAGTATTCTCAAAAATGAGGTATCATGTGTGAAGATTCATGGCTTTCAAGCCAAATGATCAATCTTATGGCCACATTCATGGCATAGTTTGTTCAAATGACCTTATATCGTGCACAAGGGTGCATCTTGGAATGACAAACAATGTTGCCTAAGGAAGTTTTCATTTTCTTTGGACGGAAAATTCATTTTCCATTTTTCGAGTGCCTGAAATGAGTTTTTTGTGAAGGACCTACCATATATTTGTTGCAAAATTAGACCTAATCAATTTTATAAAATACTAGGCCATATATAATGCACAATTGGCAAAATGGTTGCGTGTAAAAAGTTTTGATCCACCTCTGGTGAAAAAGACAAATTTCCGCCGATTTAGCTAGAAGCGGGTCAAATTTGAACTGCAGTTGCCTCATAGTTTGCTCTTTATTTTTTCCAAAAATAATTTCGAGGTACATAAGTATCTATTTAATCATAGAAACACCAAAAAAATTCCAAGATTCAACCACTAGCTAGGAACGGTCAAGCCCGCCGTTTTGACCGCATTTTGAAACGCGCATAAAAAAATCAAAAAAAATCAAAAAAAATGGAAAACCTTTGCATTGTGTCATTATATGTGACCAAGTTTCCAGAAAAAATAATAAACCTGTAATACGTTAATTATTTTAAAAAGGTGTTCTCAGAAATGAGCTATCATGCGTGAAGATCCATGACTTTCAAGCCCAATGATCAATCTTATGGCCACATTCATGGCATAGTTTGTTCAAATGATCTCATATTGTGCATGAGGGTGCATATTGGAATTCCAAACAATGTTGCCTAAGGAAGTTTTCATTTTCTTTGCACGGAAAATTCATTTTTCATTTTCCGAGTGCCCAAAAGAAGACTTTTTTTGTGAAGGAACTACCAAATAATTGTTGCAAAATTGGACCTAATAAATATTCTAAATTACTAGGACATATTTAATGCACAATTGACAAAATGGTTGGGTGCAAAAAGTTTTGATCCACCTCTCATGAAAAAGACAAATTTCCGCCGATTCAGCTGGAAGCGGGTCAAATTTGAACTGCAGCTGCCTCATAGTTTGCTATTTATTTTTTCCAAAAATCATTTCTAGTTACATAAGTACCTATTTAATCAGAGAAACACCAAAAAAAATTCCAAGATTCAACCACTAGCTAGGAACGGTCATTCCCGCCGTTTTGACCGCATTTTGAAACGGACATAAAAAATTCAAAAAAATCAAAAAATTGGGAAACCTTCGCATTGTGTCATTATATGTGGCCAAGTTCCCAGGAAAAATAACAAACTTATAATACGGCAATTATTTTAAAAAACTGTTCTCAGAAATGAGCTATCATCTTTGAAGATTCATGGCTTTCAAGCCAAATGATCAATCTTATGGCCAAATTCATGGCATATTTTGTTCAAATGATCTCATATTGTGCACAAGGGTGCATATTGGAATGGCAAACAATGTTGCCTAAGGAAGTTTTCATTTTCTTTGGACGAAAAAACCATTTTTCATTTTCCGAGTGCCCAAAAGGAGGTTTTTTTGTGAAGGAACTACCAAATAATTGTTGCAAAATTGGACCAAATCAATTTTCTAAAATACTAGGACATATTTAATGCACAATTGACAAAATGGTTGGGTGCAAAAAGTTTTGATCCACCTCTCGTGAAAAAGACAAATTTCCGCCGATTTAGTTGGAAGCGGGTCAAATTTGAACTGCACCTACCTCATAGTTTGCTATTTATTTTTTCCAAAAATCATTTATAGTTACATAAGTACCTATTTAATCAGAGAAACACCAACAAAATTCCAAGATTCAACCACTAGCTAGGAACGGTCATTGCCGCCGTTTTGACCGCATTTTGAAACGGGCATAAAAAATTCAAAAAAATCAAAAAATTGGGAGTCCTTCGCATTGTGTCATTATATGTGGCCAAGTTCCCAGGAAAAATAACAAACTTGTAATACGGCAATTATTTTTAAAAAGTGTTCTCAGAAATGAGCTATCATCTCTGAAGATTCATGGCTTTCAAGCCAAATGATCAATCTTATGGCCACATTTGTGGCATAGTTTGTTCAAATGATCTCATATTGTGCACAAGGGTGCATATTGGAATGGCAAACAATTTTTCCTAAGGAAGTTTTCATTTTCTTTGCATGAAAAAAACATTTTTCATTTTCCGAGTGCCCAAAAGGAGTTTTTTTTATGAAGGACCTCCCAAATAATTGTTGCAAAATTGGACCAAATCAATTTTCTAAAATACTAGGACATATTTAATGCACAATTGACAAAATGGTTGGGTGCAAAAAAGTTTTGATCCACCTCTCGTGAAAAAGAAAAATTTCGCCGATTCAGCTAGAAGCGGGTCAAATTTGAACTGCAGCTGCCTCATAGTTTGCTATTTATTTTTTTCCAAAAATCATTTATAGTTACATAAGTACCTATTTAATCATAAATACATGGTTTGGTGGCGATACGTCGAGGTTTGGGCGGTGGCCGAGGGCCCCAACTCTAGAGCGTGTAAACTCGCATGCCCGCCGCGTGCTCACCGCATGACCGTGGCGTTGCCATGTGTTCTGGGCGGCCTAGGTATGTCTAGTGGGTTGGGCACTCCCCAGGTAGGTGCTAGGAAGAAAATCACAACATAAGATTCTCACGAGGAGACTGATCAATGCTCAAACATGAATAAGCAGCCAAGTGTTTGATTTGCGGTACGGGAAATGCACATGGCTAATGGGCGTGAGTTTTGGCTGAGGATGATCAGTTACTAAGAAGACCGTCTTCACAAATTTTGACCTAAAAAGGAGGAGCCTAGGTGGTACTTGCTTTACAAAGTACCACACTGGACATAAATACGAATGTTGAGGCTCGGCTCAAAATAATGAATGGATTGAGCTGGCATTTGGTGGAGGATGGTTATTTGGGCATAGGAAAGCACTGTAGAAAATGGATACTATTTGGACATGCCAAAGTGGTACTTCCTTCACAAAGTGCTGCTCTGAACAGAATAGGAAAATGAATATTTTCGAATTATTTTTGAACTAGGCAAGGAATGTTTTTGACATATTTGATGAAGATATGATCCAAAACATTTATGAGATTTTTTTGGGAAATTTGGGAATAACAGAAATATAGGTTGCTTCACAACCTAGGGCAAAAACTGCCACATGGACATGACACATAGGCAAAACTGATAAGATGGCGCCTAGTCATCACAACCCACCACAATCTATAAGGCTATGACCATCTATATTGGTCATTAATAACTAGAAATAAGGCAGCGGACTAGCACTGTTTGCTTTGTGACCATTTCGTATAAGGAAATTACGACCTTTCTGACCAAAATGGTCGCAATGGTTTAGGGTTTGGAGCCCCCCGAACAGCTTTTGACCAATTGGTCTGAAATGGTCATAGATCTATGTGACGCCCGGATAATTAGGCTACAATAATCCCGCGTTAACGATGCCACGTCACCTCGGTTACTGTTGCTAACCTCGCGTTAGATCGAAACTGATTCGAAATCAAATTCAAAATCAATCAAAATAAATAAATAAAAGTTTTCAAATTTTAAAACTAAAATGTTCAGAGTGAACCAAATATTGTATAGGTAATTATGGTGGAGAAGCCACAGCTTTATAAAATGTTTAAATACTATAAGATGAATAAAACAAAAGCAAAAACATTTTTTTAAATACCTTTTGTAATAAATAAAATGTCAAACTAATTTAATTGAGGACTAGACTTCTTGTGACTATGGACTAGGTTGAAATACTAATTTAGATACTAAGTGTATATTTTACTAAAACTAAAATAATAGGAAACAAAACTAAAACAGAAAAGGTAAAGTAAATAAAAAGTGAAAACAAAACAAAATAGGAAAAAAGCCCCCCCCCTCAACTGGGCCGACTAGCCCAGCTGGCCACCGC
>NC_041383.1:62493218-62494833 GCF_002162155.2 Triticum dicoccoides
CCATGCCGCTACAGGCGCCGCGGGGAGGATAAGGACAGCCCGGACGCCTCGGGCTCCCTCCCCACTCGCCCACTTGCCCCCTCTCCCCCTCGTCGCTCTCTCCCTCGCTCTCCAGATCCCCTCCCCTCCTCAACCGACGCCGCCGTCGCCATGGATGTGTCGTAGCCGCGGCCACCGGCCACCCCGCGCCTCGCCAGCACGTCCACGAGACGCGCCGTCCTCGGCTACACCCTCTGCACCAACTGGAGCGAGAAGGGAGGCACCACCGCGAGCCCAACGACCCCTTCTTCCTCCTGGGATCGTCTTCGTCTCCAGCGCCGATTCGCCGCCGTTGGTCCTCCTCGAGCCCGCTAACGCACACCTACAGGCTCACGGTGATCAGCCGCATCGCCTCCCCCTCTCTCCGGCCTTTCCTCGTAGCCGCAGCCGCCGCTTTTGCCGCGCCCGAACACCTCGCCGCCGATGAGCTCATGGCCGTCGCCATAGCCGCTGTTTCCGCGGAGCCCCCAGGAGCACAACGAACACGCGCACGCGCTCCGCCGAGCTCCGTAGCGCCGTTTCCGCCAAGGTCCCATACGCGCCGCCGCCGTAGCTCGTCGTCGGCCTCGTTTCCGGCCACCTCCGGCCACATAACCACCACGGTTCGACGCGGCTAGCTCCGCTCGTTCGAACGCGCCCTCTCGCGCGTGAAATGACCACCTGTGGACGAATTCCGCCGCTCTCCCGTTCGCTCGGCCGTCGGAATGGTCGCTGGAGTTAGCTCCGGCGCACCTCCGGCCGGTGCCGAGCTGGCACCCACGTGGCACCGTCCTGTGCCACTGACTGGTGGGCCCAGGTCCCCCTGTTGACCAGTTGACTGAGTCAACTGCTGACTGGGCCGCCCCTGTCTCACTGCCCTATGGGCCCCACCTTAATAACAAATAAAAATAAATAGATAATTTGCTAATTAATTAAATTAGTTAATTAAACACTAACCTCTCACTGACTACCGGGCCCCACCTGCTAATTAACCCATTTTGTTAGTTTAAACCCTCTGTTAATGCCCCTGACAATGACATGTGGGTCCCACTGGACCCACCTGTCTGTTTGACTTGTCAACCGACCAGTTGACCTGCTGACATCACTCTGATGTCATGCCTGCGTCATCATTCACTATCTTGGATAATGATAGAATTAAATAAATAATTAAAATCAGAAAATGATTTAAATCTTTGGAAAATCATATCTTTTAATGCGTAACTCGGATGAAAATATTTTCTACATGAAAGTTGCTCAAAATGACGAGACGAATCCGGATACGCAGCCCGTTCATCCGCCACACACCCCTAGCATACCAAACACGCAACTTTCCCCCTCCGGTTCATCTGTCTGAAAACGCGAAACACCGGGAATACTTTCCCGGATGTTTCCCCCCTTCATCGGTATCACCTCCTACTGCGTTAGGGCGCACCTGGCACCGTTACTTGTTATGTCATGCATCATTATGCATCTGTTTGCATTGTATTCATTGTTTCTTCCGCCTCTTCTCTCCGGTAGACTACGAGACCGCCGCTGCTGCCGCCCCGTTCGACTACGGAGTTGACGACCCCTCTCTCTTGCCAGAGCAACCAGGCAA
>NC_041383.1:62495027-62501506 GCF_002162155.2 Triticum dicoccoides
ATCACCAGATATCGCCTATTCTCTTCTATACTGCTTGCATTAGAGTAGTGTAGCATGTTACTGCTTTCCGTTGATCCTATTCTGATGCATAGCCTGACATTGTTGCTACATTTGTTGATACCTTACCTGCAATACTAAATACTTAGTATAGGATGCTAGTTTATCATCATTGGCCCTACATTCTTGTCAGTCTGCCTTGCTATACTATTGGGCCGTGATCACTCGGGAGGTGATCTCGGGTATATACTTTACATACAATCATACTATACAGATGGTGACTAAAGTCAGGTCAGCTCGAAGAGTACCCGCAAGTAATTCTGATGAGGGGGCTGAAAGGACAGGTGGCTCCATCCTGGTAGAGGTGGGCCTGGGTTCCCGGCGGCCCCCGACTGTTACTTTGTGGCGGAGCGACATGGTAGGTTGAGAACACCTAGGAGACAGGTGGGCCTGGCCCTGTTCGGCGTTCACGGATACTTAACACGCTTAACGAGATCTTGGTATTTGATCTGAGTCTGGCTACTGGCCTATACGCACTAACCAACTACGCGGGAACAGTTATGGGCACTCGACGTCGTGGTATCAGCCGAAGCCTTCTTAACGTCAGCGACGGAGCAGCGCGCGCCGGATTGGACCGCGTAACGTGACTTCCTTTGTAATGGAGGTTGCTAGGTCTGCTTCCGGCCGCCCTCGCAACATGCAGGTGTGCAATGGGCGATGGGCCCAGACCCCTGCGCGCATAGGATTTAGACCGGCGGGCTGACCTCTCTGTTGTGCCTAGGTGGGGCTGCGACGTCTTGATCTTCCGAGGCCGGGCATGACCCAGGAAAGTGTGTCCGGCCAAATGGGATTGAGCGTGTTGGGTTATGTGGTGCACCCCTGCAGGGAAGTTAATCTATTCGAATAGTCGTGATCTTCGATAACAGGACGACTTGGAGTTGTACCTTGACCTTATGACAACTAGAATCGGATACTTAATAAAACACACCTAGACAAGTTCCACAGACAACCCGGTGATCGCTTTTCCACAGGGCGACGAGGGGAGGATCGCCGGGTAGGATTATGCTACACGATGCTACTTGAAGGACTTCAATCTACTCTCTTCTACATGCTGCAAGATGGAGGCTGCCAGAAGCGTAGTCTTCGATAGGACTAGCTATCCCCCTCTTATTCTGGCATTCTGCAGTTCAGTCCACTCATATTGCCTCCGTACACATATACCCATGCATATGTAGTGTAGCTCCTTGCTTGCGAGTACTTTGGATGAGTACTCACGGTTGCTTTTCTCCCTCTTTTCCCCTTTTCCCTTCTACCTGGTTGTCGCAACCAGATGCCGGAGCCCAGGAGCCAGACGCCACCGTCGACGACGATTGCTACACTGGAGGTGCCTACTACTACGTGCAGGCGGCTGACGACGACCAGGAGTAGTTAGGAGGATCCCAGGCAGGAGGCCTGCGCCTCTTTCGATCTGTATCCCAGTTTGTGCTAGCCTTCTTAAGGCAGACTTGTTTACGTATGTCTGTACTCAGATATTGTTGCTTCCGCTGACTCGTCTATGATCGAGCACTTGTATTCGAGCCCTCGAGGCCCCTGGCTTGTATTATGATGCTTGTATGACTTATTTATGTTTTTAGAGTTGTGTTGTGATATCTTCCCGTGAGTCCTTGATCTTGATCGTACACGTTTGCGTGCATGATTAGTGTACGATTGAATCGGGGGCATCACAAGTTGGTATCAGAGCCGACTGCCTGTAGGAATCCCCCTTCCACACCCCTTGGCCGAAGTCGAGTCTAGTCACTACAAAACTTTTACTAACATGGCTGTGTGCCTTATGGGCCCACGTCGCCATTGGGTGGTATTAGGATCTTTTATTCCTCGACCTATACTCTAGGACTCTGTAATCTCTTCTATTCGGATTAAATGATTTTTGCTAACTCTAACACTAGGTTCTCGCAACTACTTTCTCCCGGAGAGCCCCTCACTCCAGATGATTGCTTGGTGCACCGAAGAATTCCACAGATACCCTCTGATGTTCTCTCGAGACTTTGTGCCTGTTGCTTTTGCAATTCCCTACCACCGAAATATCCCTATGGATAAATACATACACCTGTCGTTCTTACTTTTATCCCAGTTGATCTTGCTCTCTATTGATATGAGAATACCTTGTGTCTACTGCTTTGCAGTTCTTTACCACATGAATACCCCTGCAAATAATTACTCGCACTTATCGAGTATTCATCCATCCCCAGTTGTTCATATGTTTCATATGATACTTTGAAATTCTATCCGATCATTTGAGATTCCTCTTTAAAACTATTGCTCTACATAAACTTGTCTGCTTGCACTATGGTTGCTTCCCATAGGTCTAGCAACATTCATTAGTCTCCTTTGACACCGTCATTTTGATCCTATTGATTCAACATGAGTGTGAATGCACGCAATCATCGGTTGATTCTTTTAAAATTACCTCTCCGGCTGAGATGTCATTTTGAACATGATCTGTTTATCGACCAATCAAATTGTCGATGATTGTACCCCTGAGTCTATTCAGCTTAACCATCCCTAATCAGAGCATTGCTTTTGATCCCTTGTCTTGGAATTCATAATTCCTTTGCATTTAAGCTTTGAGTTAGTTAGTTGTTTCTATAATCCGTTGCACTTGCATTCCTTCTTCCTTTGATAGAGTACCGATACTCACATCAGCTCCATTGTACACCACCGGATGTCTTGTTGGATTATTCGACAGTGTCCTTCATATTCAAATAACCTTGTCAGCCTTTCCACGGATATATAAAGCCTTGGGTAAATTGTATCCTCTATTTTCTCAACCATGCTCTATTTTCGAGCTGGTGGTATTTACTATTGAAGCTTGTGGCATATGTTTCCACGATACCCTGACGGGTTGAACCTATGCCTTGCTTAATATGTGTGAACTCGAAAGTTTTCACGAGTCATACTCTTCTGATGTTTTGCTAGATAAAATTTCAACACTACAACTTCTTCGAAAGTGAGTAGTGAATGAAAGGTTATGCATTGGAGAAGTGGGAGTCGACCTTGAACTTGTATTCATGCCCATGGACATGATGTAGATCTTATCATTAAAAGATTCTCCTAAATTAATTATTCCATTGGTAAAATTCATCTTATATCTGGGATCTGGCCTTTTGCAATCGTGGTTTCGACCATATGTTCTTCCTTGATCCCATTTCTTGGGCAAGTTTAAGCACTTGTCCTCTGCAAAGCAATACCCCAGTCCAACCTCTACTCTGGTCTGTCGTCGAGTATTTCTCCTGGTATCTCGAGGATATCATGCCATTGCACTACATCTTATGAATTTGTGCTGGAGTAATACCTTTCCCTATCAGAGTCACTCCACGAGTTCTGGGTTGTCGTCAACCGAGAACATCGATAAGTGAATTGATTCCGCGCTCCGACCTTCGATACGATAACTCTAAGTAATTTCCGTTGCTTATGAGTTTAATAATCCTTCAAGTCATTCCTAGCCTGATTGGCTATATCATTATCGTGCTAAATTTTAACCATGCTACCTGGTCCTTCCCGGAGCACAATTTTCGACGATGAGCTAAGCTTACGTCGATATTCCTCGTCATATCATTACGCCTTGAACAGCAAGCTTGATTCCGTGTTTGTGCCATACCCGTGGTTCCGATAACCTTTCGCTTCATCATTCCTTCGACTTGATGTCGTCGCTGATTGATTACATCTTTATGAAATCTCTCGACAAATGTGTCGTGATCATCATCAACCTTATGAGCTCTTCTAGGATATCAATTGAATTCATGATGAGAAATACCATCCTTGCCCTCGATGAATTTTATTATCATCGACCACTTTATTGCCTTCCCACCAACACAACTTGTTTGTGTTTTGTGTTATACCTTGAGTTCCTTGCTATCCAGCATTTGTTCTTCTTCACCTTGGAGTATTTCCATATTTTATGTCAAGAAGGTTGTGAGAATTGCTCCGCCTATTAAAATTTCTGGGTATTGTGATACTTCTTACCATCACCATTCTTTCTTGGTCCCAATGTTGATTCTAACCGGAATACTAACAAATGAACGGTGCTGCTTGGGTTCTGTACTTCTAGCAACCCTATTGCTTTAAAGTCAACGATCGACAATTCGTTCTTAGACTGTTGGTTATTGAATCGTCACTCTAACATTGATCTTGCTGCCTAAGGTCATATTTCGGGCACACCTTTCAACTAATGATTGATGGTGTATGTTTTCCTCGAGCATACAACATTATATCATTTGAATTGACAAGTGTCATCTTCTTGTTCACCTTATTGTGGAAATCCATCCGTTTGGAACTCTCGATGAATTGTCGCTGAGCCCATCAGCCACCTCCTCATCCCCTCCTTGGTTTAATGATGAACTATTGTTTCAGGAACCCGCTCCCATAGTTCATTTCCCAAGAATCTTGCAATGTCATTTCATCGATTTGTGTGACACCTTTTCTTCTCGGACATCCTGAGTCTGAGGTATCATGACACCAATCAGTTCTGAATCTCGGCCAGATATGATGGTTGGGACAACTTTCCAAGAGTTGTGATGTTGGTCCTTTGATGACCCGGTAACATGATGTCATGCCTAGCACCCCCCCTGCTGGAGGACCTATCATTATGATTTCTTTTGCAAGATAACCATTCTTCCTGGAGGAAATTGTAAGACCTATTTTATAAGTTGCTCCTGATGGATCATTTGTGTATCCAGAGTCTGGCCCTTGATTGAAACCCCATATCATTGCTACCTCGAAGCATGACTATGATAATCCGCTCTTCAACAAGAACATTGGAGGCGCGATGCTAAATGTTTCTTGGTCAGCTATCCAAACACCGTTGTATGGGTAACATCTTGATTAATCCTTGCCTCTTTATCTAAATGGTTGGGTACTTGCTCTCCTACCCTGTATGCCATGTTCTGCTTGTCCATGGGAAGGATATGCTCCTAATAATTGTGTGTGATCATAATTTTCCTTCCCATCGTTCTGTTTAATCTGATAATCGTGTTTTCCTTTCCATTCTTTTGTTTAACCTTTCCTGTAATCTGAGTTAGCTGAGCAGAGATAATTCCCTGCTTAGGTAAGCCCCTTTTTGTACCACTCTGTCGGTAAGACCCTGTTACTATTGTTGATGACATTCCGGTAACCACCGATGGGTGAGAACTTTGCCAATTGGTTCGCCTCGTTCAACGAGCAGGAAAATAGTTTCTCTTTGTTCCTCGTCCTTGGTACCGACATTGTTGCCGACATAGCTGAGAAGCTATCCACTGACATGCCTCCCTGTCGCGGCTGTGCAAGATGTCACCATCTTTCCTACTTTCAACCCACATGGTGGGCCCATAACCCACAGATCCACTGGATCGAAACCTGACTCTTCTTCACAACCCGGATTCTAATGTATCCTTTGCACCTGGCTTCATGTGTGATTCACTAGCTAAATGCTATACCATTATTCATCCTGGGATCAAACACCATGTTATTCTCGTTGTTCAAACCCCCATTCCAGCTTCTGTCTAGTCATCGAATGATTGCCTACCCATTTGAAACTTTGGTACCAGCGTATATTGCACTCAACGAATTCATTGAAATACAACTCGTGGGGTACCTTGTGTATTTCCCATTGAGTTCACCGTCAGATGCCCAGCTTTGTGGAGATGCGTTCTTCCTAAGTTTTTTTTTCCTTGGTCGCGTTCGTAGGACGATGGAGATCCCGAAGAAAGGATGACAACTTGGTCATGGTGACTTGAAGCAGAGAAACGAAGACATCAACATAATGGATCGACCTCTTTGAGAAGAGCAACCAAGACTGGGAACACTCGCTAGAATTTCGTAACCAAAACTTTCCCCCTTACACCCCTCTTAAATCCCTCTTAAATCTCGGGACGAGATTTCTTGTAGTGGAGGAGAATTGTGATGCCCGGATAATTAGGCTACAGTAATCCCGCGTTAACGATGCCACGTCACCTCAGTTACTGTTGCTAACCTCGCGTTAGATCGAAACTGATTCGAAATCAAATTCAAAATCAATCAAAATAAATAAATAAAAGTTTTCAAATTTTAAAACTAAAATGTTCAGAGTGAACCAAATATTGTATAGGTAATTATGGTGGAGAAGCCACACCTTTATAAAATGTTTAAATACTATAAGATGAATAAAACAAAAGCAAAAACAATTTTTTAAATACCTTTTGTAATAAATAAAATGCCAAACTAATTTATTTGAGGACTAGACTTCTTGTGACTATGGACTAGGTTGAAATACTAATTTAGATACTAAGTGTATATTTTACAAAAACTAAAATAATAGGAGACAAAACTAAAACAGAAAAGGTAAAGTAAATAAAAAGTAAAAACAAAACAAAATAGGAAAAAAGGCCCCCCCTCAACTGGGCCGACTGGCCCAGCTGGCCACCGCGCCCCTCCATGGGCCTCAGCCCACCTGGCAGCCCAACAGGCCA
>NC_041383.1:62502048-62594772 GCF_002162155.2 Triticum dicoccoides
GCGACCGCGCGTGCACGTCGCCGCCGAACCACCTCGCCGGCCATGCCGCTACAGGCGCCGCGGGGAGGATAAGGGCAGCCCCGATGCCTCGGGCTCCCTCCCCACTCGCCCACTTTCCCCCTCTCCCCCTCGTTGCTCTCTCCCTCGCTCTCCAGATCCCCTCCCCTCCTCAACCGACGCCGGCGTCGCCATGGATGTGCCGTAGCCGCGGCCACCGGCCACCCCGCGCCTCGCCAGCACGTCCATGAGACGCGCCGTCCTCGGCTACACCCTCTGCACCAACTGGAGCGAGAAGGGAGCCACCACCGCGAGCCCGACGACCCCTTCTTCCTCCTGCGACCGTCTTCGTCTCCAGCGCCGATTCACCGCCGTTGGTCCTCCCCGAGCCCGCTAACGCACACCTACAGGTTCACGGTGGTCAGCCGCATCGCCTCCCCCTCTCTCCGGCCTTTCCCCGTAGCCGCAGCCGCCACTTTTGCTGCGCCCGAACACCTCGCCGCCGATGAGCTCATGGCCGTCGCCATAGCCGCTGTCACGCTCGCCTGAGCACAGCACAGTGCTCCTGGAGCCCCCAGGAGCACAACGAACACGCGCACGCACTCCGCCGAGCTCCGTAGCGCCGTTTCCGTCGAGGTCCCAAACGCGCCACCGTCGTAGCTCGTCGTCGGCCTCGTTTCCGGCCACCTCCGGCCACATAACCACCACGGTTCAACGCAGCTAGCTCCGCTCGTTCGAACGCGCCCTCTCGCACGTGAAACGACCACCTGTGGAAGAATTCCGCCGCTCTCCCGTTCGCTTGGCCGTCAGAATGGTCGCCGGAGTTAGCTCTGGCACGCCTCCGGTCGGTGCCGAGCTGGCACCCACGTGGCACCGTCCCGTGCCACTGACTGGTGGGCCCAGGTCCCCCTGTTGACTAGTTGACTGAGTCAACTGCTGACTGGGCCGCCCCTGTCTCACTGACCTATGGGCCCCACCTTAATAACAAATAAAAATAAATAGATAATTTGCTAATTAATTAAATTAGTTAATTAAACACTAACCTCTCACTGACTACCGGGCCCCACCTGCTAATTAACCCATTTTGTTAGTTTAAACCCTCTGTTAATGCCCCTGACAATGACATGTGGGTCCCACTGGACCCACCTGTCTGTTTGACTTGTCAACCGACCAGTTGACCTGCTGACATCACTCTGATGTCATGCCTGCGTCATCATTCACTGTTTTGGATAATGATAGAATGAAATAAATAATTAAAATCAGAAAATGATTTAAATCTTTGGAAAATCATATCTTTTAATCCGTAACTCGGATGAAAATACTTTCTACATGAAATTTGCTCAAAACGACAAGACGAATCCGGATACGCAGCCCGTTCGTCCGCCACACACCCCTAGCATACCGAACACGCAACTTTCCCCCTCCGGTTCATCTGTCCGAAAACGCAAAACACCGGGAATACTTTCCCGGATGTTTCCCCCCTTCGTCGGTATCACCTCCTACTGCGTTAGGGCACACCTGGCACCGTTACTTGTTATGTCATGCATCATTATGCATCTATTTGCATTGTATTCATTGTTTCTTCCCCCTCTTCTCTCCGATAGACTACGAGACCGACGCTGCTGCCGCCCCGTTCGACTACGGAGTTGACGACCCCTCTCTCTTGCCAGAGTAACCAGGCAAGCCCCCCCCCTTGATCACCAGATATCGCCTATTCTCTTCTATACTGCTTGCATTAGAGTAGTGTAGCATGTTACTGCTTTCCATTGATCCTATTCTGATGCATAGCCTGACATTGTTGCTACATCTGTTGATACCTTACCTGCAATCCTAAATACTTAGTATAGGATGCTAGTTTATCATCATTGGCCCTACATTCTTGTCAGTCTGCCTTGCTATACTATTGGGTCGTGATCACTCGGGAGGTGATCACGGGTATATACTATACATACATTCATACTATACAGATGGTGACTAAAGTCGGGTCAGCTCGATGAGTACCCGCAAGTGATTCTGATGAGGGGGCTGAAAGGACAGTTGGCTCCATCCCGGTAGAGGTGGGCCTGGGTTCCCGACGGCCCTCGACTGTTACTTTGTGGCGGAGCGACAGGGCAGGTTGAGACCACCTAGGAGACAGGTGGGCCTGGCCCTGTTCGGCGTTCGCGGATACTTAACACGCTTAACAAGATCTTGGTATTTGATCTGAGTCTGGCTACTGGCCTATACGTACTAACCAACTATGCGGGAACAGTTATGGGCACTCGACGTCGTGGTATCAGCTGAAGCCTTCTTGACGTCAGCGACGGAGCGGCGCGCGCCGGATTGGACCGCGTAACGTGACTTCCTTTGTAATGGAGGTTGCTAGGTCTGCTTCCGGCCGCCCTCGCAATGTGCAGTTGTGCAATGGGTGATGGGCCCAGACCCCTGCGCATAGGATTTAGACCGGCGGGCTGACCTCTCTGTTGTGCCTAGGTGGGGCTGCGACGTGTTGATCTTCCGAGGCTGGGCATGACCCAGGAAAGTGTGTCCGTCCAAATGGGATCGAGCGTGTTGGGTTATGTGGTGCACCCCTGCAGGGAAGTTAATCTATTCGAATAGCCGTGATCTTCGGTAACAGGACGACTTGGAGTTGTACCTTGACCTTATGACAATTAGAACCGGATACTTAATAAAACACACCCAGACAAGTTCCACAGACAACCCGGTGATCGCTTTTCCACAGGGCGACGAGGGGAGGATCGCCGGGTAGGATTATGCTACAGGATGCTACTTGAAGGACTTCAATCTACTCTCTTCTACATGCTGCAAGATGGAGGCTGCCAGAAGCGTAGTCTTCGATAGGACTAACTATCCCCCTCTTATTCTGGCATTCTGCAGTTCAGTCCACTCATATTGCCTCCTTACACATATACCCATGCATATGTAGTGTAGCTCCTTGCTTGCGAGTACTTTGGATGAGTACTCATGGTTGCTTTTCTCCCTCTTTTCCCCTTTTCCCTTCTACCTGGTTGTCGCAACCAGATGCCGGAGCCCAGGAGCCAGACACCACCGTCGACGACGACTACTACACTGGAGGTGCCTACTACTACGTGCAGGCAGCTGACGACGACCAGGAGTAGTTAGGAGGATCTCAGGCAGGAGGCCTGCGCCTCTTTTGATCTGTATCCTAGTTTGTGCTAGCCTTCTTAAGGCAGACTTGTTTACTTATGTCTGTACTCAGATATTGTTGCTTCCGCTGACTCGTCTATGATCGAGCACTTGTATTCGAGCCCTCGAGGCCCCTGGCTTGTATTATGATGCTTGTATGACTTATTTATGTTTTTGAGTTGTGTTGTGATATCTTCCCGTGAGTCCTTGATCTTGATCGTACACGTTTGCGTGCATGATTAGTGTACAATTGAATCAGGGGCGTCACAATTTATGACCAATTCTTCCAGGGTCACTGACAGAAGGTCACTAGTTGACATATTTCTTGTAGTGTGGGAGTTCATTGTTGACAAATATTTGGTCAGATTTGATGCTTGGGCTGGTAATGCGGCATCTATGGGAGGGAGACACACCCTTTTGGACTCAGTGGTCACCCAGCTTTCTCTTTACCACATGTCCATGTGGTTTATGAATAAGACGTTTGTGGAAAAAATAGATAAACATAGGAGGAGGTTTTTCTGGCAGGGCGCCAATAAAAAACGTCGCTACCATCTTGTGCGTTGGAGCAGAATCTGTAGGTCCAAGGATAAAGGTGAACTGGGTATTAAAGACTTGCGTAAACAAAATATCAGCTTAATGCTTAAATGGTGGTGGAAATTAGATACCCATCAGGGAATTTGGCAAGATATTGTGAAAGCCCGATATCTTAAAAATCAGACAGTTGCGACAGTCGAGGCCCGTTTCAGTGACTCGCCATGCTGGAAAAATCTCCTGAAGATTAAGGATCTGTACATGATTGGGAGAAAGATCCATACGGGATCGGGCAACCTGACTCGGTTATGGAAAGATTCCATTAACGGGCTGACCCCGTTCATGGATCAATTCCCCCGGCTTTACAATATTTGCACTGCTCAGGATTGCACGCTGGACAAACTGGAAACGGTGGTTTGTGTTGATTTCTTTCGTAGAAGGTTAAACGATGAATTAACTAACCAGTGGTTGTCGCTGAAAAGTTATGTACATAGGTTGAATCTATCTGGTGACAGAGATTCTGTGTACTGGGGCTTGAACAAGTCAGGTAAGTTCACTACGAAATCCATGTACAAGTGGCTAGAGAGACCGCTTAGTGGGTGTACATATAAGTGGATATGGAAAGCTAAACTCCCCCTTAAAATCCAGATATTTCTCTGGCAGCTTACTCAGGATGCGGTACTTACCAGGCAAGTGATGCGTCAACGGAAGTGGCAAGGGAACCCTGTGTGTTCCTTTTGCCCACAGGTTGAAACCTCCCAGCACTTATTCTTTGGTTGTTCTGTGGCCAAAGTGGTCTGGCGTTCGATTGGGGTCACACTTGGGACTGATCTATGTCCTAGTAACTACTAGCAGTTTTTTGTCTGGTGTCACTCCTTTTTACCGGGATATGAATCCTTCTATACTGTGGCACTGGGGGCTGTCACTTGGGCCATCTGGCTGTCTCGTAATAAAGCTACCTTCGAGAAAAAAATGATCAAATCTCCTTTTGAGATTGTCTTTATGGCGGTGTCTTTTCTCTTATATTGGGCAGGTTTACAAGCGGGAGAAGATGCCAAGCAACTCTGAGCGGGCGCTGAGATGATTCGCAATGGGACTATGCTGATGATGAGGGCATGCGACGCGTCCAATGGTGGAAAGTGAAGTGCAATGTTTGCTCTGGTCACTCTCTTCTCTGCACAAAAATCGCTGGAGATCTCGGTGGTGGTAGCTTCGATGCTAAGTCTGTTTTAGCTGTACTTTTGTGATACTCTGTGGGATTCATGCCTTATTGTGCTTGTAATAGGGCTAGTTTCATTTTGGTGTTGCTTAGGTTTTCGCCCCATAGCACTCGTCTCGACGTCGGGCGAGTGCGGTGGGTTTCCTAGCAGTGTGTTGGACTCGCTCTCCCCTTCTCCCTGTTCTTAGACTACTCGGTGGACTTTGTATTTCCGTTCTAAGTAATGGAAAGGGGGTTAGCCCGGTTCAAAAAAAAAATTTTGCTTTAAGATTTGTGCTTTATTTTTTGAAGAAAATTGAAGAATTATCTTGTTGTACTTAGACATTCAGAAAATTGTCGTAATAAGGCCCAAGAGGACTTGCTGACAATGAAAAACGTTGATCAGAAAGGCCATACCTGCAAATACACCCAAAAAAACGAGAGCCGGCCGAATTTAGACAGATCTATAAGAGACAAGCGTGGACCGGCGCCAAACAAATCAACCGAGAAACAACGTCGACCAGATCCAAAACATGTTGGAGGCACACCTCCACACGGCCTCTACCGAAGACTCTAGGGCGCCGCCGCCACATCGTCACCCCAACCAAGACACTAAAACTACATAAAGCAAGGACGGGATCCCTCCCGTCAAGGGGGCAACAGGTGCCGAAAACCCTAATTCTTATTACACGTTTGTTCTGCTTTCTGCAAGTAAATTATCATAATGTTTTGTTGTGTATCAATAAGAAAATGAATTTGATTTAAAATCTGGATTTGCTGTGTTGTTTTCTCGACCAGCAAATATATATGGGAGGGAGACAAACTTAAATAATGGCAGATATACAGTTTCTGAGCGCTCCATCGGAAACAGCTTAATTTCAACCAAGTCTCCTTTTTTTTGAACGGTCACCGGGGGGAGAGCTTCCCCACCTGAATATATTACCACTCAAATGAAAGGTCAAGAATTACACCACCAAAAGTACGGGTACAAAATCAGCTAGAAGGGGTTGCAGAGGAGAGAAAGTGTAGCCACTGTCTAGTAGAGATACTATCTTCGGTCTTTTTGAATCGGAAAACCCAGAGAGAGAAGTCTGCTACAATATTTCTTAGCGTAATTCTGAGAGAGTGGTCTTTGTTCCTGAACACGAGAGCGTTTCTCGAGTCCCAGAGCTTCTTATTTTCAGTCAGAAAATTGTCGTAATAAGGCCCAAGAGGACTTGCTGACAATGAAAAACGTAGATCGGAAGGGCCATACCTGCAAATACACCAACAAAGACGAGGACCGGCCGAATTTAGAAGATCTACTAGAGACAAGCATCGACCGGCGCCAAACAAATCACCGATAGAGAAACAACGTCGAGCAGTCCAAGACATGTTAAAGGCACACCTCCACACAGCCTCTACCGAAGAGGGGATAGGATGTGGAGGACATTACCCTAACTCTAGGGCGCCGCCGCCACATCGTCACCCCAACCAAGACACTAAAACTACATAAAGTAAGGACGGGATCCCTCCCGTCGAGGGGGCAACAAGTACCGAAAACCCTAATTCTTATTACACATTTGTTATGTTTTATGCGAGTAAATTATCATATTTTTTTGTTGTGTATCAATTAAAAAATGAATTGATTTCAAATCTGGATTTGCTGTGTTGTTTTCTCAACCAGCTATTATATATACACTTAAATAATGACAGATATACAGTTTCTGAGCGCTCCATCGGAAACAGCTTAATTTCAGCCAAGTCTCCTTGACGTTGATGATATTCATTGTTTACACCAGGCATCATGTGTTTGCATCAATACAATGATCTTCTACCTTTTGCTAGGTACACACCACATAACTTTAACACAAATGTTAAGTCACATAAACCAATGTTCATTATTCAGGAACACACAAACTGGCGTGCATCTCTTGCACCTTTTTATTACCTGGTTCATCTACAACTCAGTAGTACTACCTCTGAATGATCAAGTAACAGGTGATCGGCATCTGCTTTACATTATTTTTTGAAGCTCTGGTTGCTATTTCTTCTCATGTAAAATTTCTTGACCGCGGAGGATGCTGACTTTGCACTAGCTTCAGCCGGATCGCCATTTTCTCGCTCGCGCATTTCCGGATCCATGCTTCCCCTCAGTGAATAAAGGGTCCTTGCAAGGTCGCTCTCGTTATCCACTTCTTGGGTTGCCATAGCATGCTTCTCCATCTCATTATCCTCAGAGGCGTTTTCCTTTGACATTTTCTCTCCAGTTTCAGTATCCGATTCCTTTTTCGGCTCCTTGTTTGAAGCAATTTCGATATGTGTAGTTTCCTTGTCTGAAGTCTTTGCGCAATCTAAAGTTGTTTCATTCGTCTGCTTTGGTATTTTCCGTGGCCTGCCCCTTGGACGCTTGGTAGTTTCAGAACTAATTGGTTCTTTGCCTTGCTTGGTAGTCCCTGAACTAATTGGTTCTTTGCCTTGCTTGGTAGTAATTGGTTCTTTGCCTTGTTTGGTAGTCTCTGAACTAATTGGTTCTTTGCCTTGCTTGGTAGTCTCTGAACTAATTGGTTCTTTGCCTTGCTCGGTAGCCTCTGAACTAATTGGTTCTTTGCCTTTAGCTTGTACGGTATTGACCCTCTTTTCTTTTGGGTCAGACCGAGGATTCATGCTAGCAGAGGTGCCACCATGAGCTGCAACATGGTAAGGTAAAATCATTAGGCACAATAAAGAGGAAACACACAACGTGTCATATTGATTTATAATCAAAGTAATGTATGAAGTGCATATTGGTTCGAAACTTTGGTTGTATCGACCGCTGTCAGGTTTGACATATATACTTTGGTTCTCCAAATTTAAGATTCAGTAACCGTACAACAAAGGTTCATAAATTAGGTAACTATTATACAGACTGAGGCCAAACAGAACATGAAGGAGAGGAACTGCTGTAGAACATTGTCCAGATACTATATCAAAAGATTGTAAACATTGTAGCCTGTGTACTTCCAATATCTTCTCTACAACAATTTAAAGCAAAACATCACTCACAAGATTCTAATATTAAACAACAGAATTTGATATGCAGAGTTTAACTTTCATTCCTGGGACATGGACATGATGTGCAGATTTTGTCAAACGTGCAGATCTTTTTCAATTTCATTCAAATGTTTCCAGCATTTGTAGTAGCAAGTAGAGCGCCAAATGGGAGAGAGTACAAAATGTCAATACCCTTGCCGGGAGCTACCAAATATCCACCAGGATTTTCAGTTCAAGCGGACCAGTGTCGTGTGTGGGTGTTGGGCGAGGCCTCTACTCAGACAGCGACCAACACCTCCTGATCTAGGTCAGTGACATGGACTGGGCCCTATGGGTTGAAGTGGAGATGGGTCAGGCCCAATACCGGTTCAACACTTCCCCTCAAGATGGGTGGTAGATATCTATCAACCAATCTTGCTCTGTTAAAATAAAATAAAAATTCAACCCCTCTTGCCATATGCCAGGATACAATCCTCTGCTCCTAGTAGCTTTGTCAAGCAAACTGCAACCTGCTGCCCAGAACTGACATGAGTAAGGCTGATGATCCCATCATCAAGTTTCTCTTTAGTGAAGAAGCAATAAATTTTCACATGGTCTGTCCTATCACGTTAAACTGGGTTATTGACAATGCTTTATAGCTAACTGATTGTCACACAACACTCTCAAGGGTCACTTCCTCAGAAGTTTCAACTCGCTCGATAGGTTCTTCACCCATAGCATCTCACTAAACCCTTGAGATAAAGCTCTATACTAAGCTTTCGTTGTTGATCTAGACACAACTGTCTGTTTCCTGCTTCTCCATGACACCAAATTTCCTCCCAAAAACACATAATAGCCGTTGATCTTCTATCATCTTCATAACTGACCCAATTAGAGTCACTATAGCCAGGCCCCATACCTGTTCAACACCTCCCAAGCACAAATTCAACTCCCTGATGCATCTCATGTACTCTATGAATATATTACCTGGGCATGTTCCTTGACTCCTGAAATCTCCATTGTGCACGGCATGCAAGAGTACTATATAAATATATCTCAAGTACTCTAATAACATTATGGAATATAAAATTACAAGCACAATATTCTTGGTGTATTCTGCGTATTAGTATTAATAGATAAGGAGTTTGAGCGTTTGACTGAACTACCAGAGATAAAGTCCAGTTATACTACAATCCTCACTGCTTGCTGATTTCATGCCCCATAGCATATCAACAACATAATAATGTCAGAAATAAGCAGGGGCATATAGTAGGCTAGTGTCATAAAAAGTTAATTAACATTTAGTACAACAAAGATCAGACCAAACATTTCATATGCAGTAACTTGATGGACTACTCAATAAGAAAATAAAGTATCTAACCAGTAACAAAAAGTAGTTATCAAACTATCAAAATAGAGTTCAACAAAAAGTAGTATAACTGCGCCATATATAGCTATCGAGATATCACCTAACCAATAACAGTAGGAACTATACTCCGAGAACACCATGTAATCAGTAACTGCAGGAACTTACAGAGATTCGACGTCTGGTCATCAGGTAATTTCTTTTCAAAGACCAACGATTGCACGGATTTTTGTTTTTTCTTCCCTGGTACTTTCAATCGTTTCAGCATTTTTCGAGGCTGGTGGTTAAAAAAACATCTGTCAAGTATAACTCAAAGAAGATCTGAACACTTCTAATTTACGATGAAGGTACATGTACATCCAATAGCAATGACACAGGATCATTGTAGTAGAAACAAGCCTCAGTATAGTCAATATTATTAATTATCGGTATATAAAATAGAAGTGTCAGTCAAAGCAGTAAAACTTTCCTATCATGGATGATATATATTAGCTGCGTACTTTCCCCCATTTTTAGGGGGTTTCCTGCATGATGCTAAATATAATGGCTCATAGGCCTAGTAATGGATAAAAACTCTATTCATAACAATTACCAGATCTGCACATCCATCGAAAGAGTAAATGTCTGTAACACTTCTTCTTGGAAGATAGGCATGTCTACTTATTACTCCAGTCTGAAGGTAGCTTATTACAGATTTCAGTGTTCGGAATAGAAGATGACTGACAGGATCAGTATAGTACTGCACAGTCAAATAATCAATGATTAAATAACAAAATGAAATCAATTCCATCAATGAATTTTAAAGGAATAGGAAGATGGTCTGTTGTAATGTACCGGGTCTTTTCTAATTCCATCGTTGCACTTTCTAAATACCAATTCTTTCACCCATCCTTTCGGTAGCCCATCTGGATTGAATTCCACCTGTGCAAGTATCTGCAAATAGGTCCAAAGCTTAATTCTGAAAATAGTTACAATTTTGTATAGATATTGTGTTGTTCAAATAGGAGAACAGTTCCAGCAATAGTCATACATTATCTTCAGAGATGGTGTCACACAGCCCCTTCACATCACATTCAGAAATCTTCCCTTCATTCACATAGCGCAATACATCTTCTTTTGAGAAGAATCGCATTCCAGTAGGCAGATGAACGTAGAACTACAAAAGACATCCAGACATGGTAAAAATGATGTCTAATCTCTTGAGGCACTGCTACAAAAATATGACTACCAAATTAACATTGTATATTTATTACGTTCACCCACTCTCTAGCTGTACCCAATGGAATTAAAATATTTTATCTCTATACAGGCAATGTATTCTACTATTAAACAAGAAAAAAATACATAGAGCTATTCTAGAAGCAAGCACGGAACAGTAGTAACTTAGAAATAATACATTGTTCTTTTCAGATACACCTGAACAAGTCTGTCATACTTTTTTGATCTCTTATGTGTGTAGCTGCACTAACCTCCCACCACATATGGACAAATCTGAGTTGCCAGTTTTTTCGAGAAAACGACAAGCCAATAACTAGCATATGCCAAATGTTAATGTGTAAGCAAGTTGAAATCAACCTTGTACATTTTGTCCCGCATCGTCCCAGCTCTGACCTCAACCACCCAACCGTCCGGAAGCCATGAATGCATTTTCTGTATGCAACATTCAAGGAATCACATCTCAAATGTAATCAACACATGACGTTGAAAAAAAAAAATCTCACTCACATGAAACTCGTTGTCCTCAGCGCATGCCTCCGACTCCAATATGCGCTCGTCCATCTCTGAGAACAAATATTCTAGTGCCTCCATCTCCGTCGAGAATGTGTACTCTGACACTGGCGAAGTGTAATACTGCAACGAAACAACGAGAAAGCAACGAAAATTATTTGAGACCTCTATTGTCTTCTGCTTCTTGTTCTCTTTCTCTTTAGGGGCATGTATGTCTGCGAGGAGCTGCTTACTGCACTCAGTTGCTTCGTTTTTGCTCTTGGCAAACTCATAAGGAATTTTTTTTAATAACTCTGTTTAGTCCAGTATACTATTTTACAGAAAATTTTCAGCTGCATTTTGGTAGGGGAGTCCCCTCTAGTTTACACAAGATAGGTACTGCATCTCAGCCCAACATCAACATGGTCAAAATACTAGATTCGGCATAGAAGCATGATAATAGATTCGGAATCATGCAAATAAAGTTCAGCATACAAACAGAGTAGGGGAGTACCCGGTAGGTCGAGCCGCCATCACCATGGCGAACATTTATGATCCAACCATCGGGGAGCCAGAACGGCGCCTCCTTCAAGGCCTCTGCATTTTCATCAAATTCAACCTCCTCTGGTCCCTCTGCCTCCACAATCTCCTTCCCCTGTTTCTTCGGCTCTTCTGCCTCTGTTTGATGCTTCAATTCATGGTCATCCAAGACCGCCACCGGTGGCTCCGAGTCTTCCTTGTCTCTGTGGGATAAGCAGAAAATAGTGGCATGGATGCTAAATTAGACACAGAGTCGCCGACAAATGAGTAGCACAAAGCATGAAACTCAGTTTGACAGAACAAATAAGTATAATTTTGTTGATATACTAAACCGTATAAAAGCAATCTTGTCTAAATAGACATAGCAATCTACTCCAATTAGCTAGGAATCGCAAGCCCAGACCATGGCACCAACGCTGCGAATTTTAGCATATACGGAGTAACAAATTCACAGTTCACGCCGGACAGAGGAAGCAGGGGCGAACCTGGCGCGAACGGACCGGCGGGAGGGAGAAGCCCCGCGCTTTCTCCTCGAAGGAGGGGAGGAGGAGGGGCCGCCGGCGTCGGGCGGAGGGGCGACGGGGGGCGGGGCCGGGGCGGGCGGCGCCTCGTCGTCCGGCGGCTGGCGGCGGGCACGCGCCCGCGCGGAGCGGCGAGGGCCCGAGCCGGAGGGGGTGGTCATCGGCCGGAGGGCTCGCTCGCCGTCGCCGGCCACCGGCTCGCGGCGCGAGGAGCGGCGAGGTGGGCGGGATCGGCCGGTGGCCGGCAGCGCGCTGGGGAGAGCAGAGTGTTCCGCGAGTGGAGGCCGGGGGCAGGGGGCAGGTGTCTAGGTGGGCGTGGCGCGTGGGTCCCGCGGTGACTGGCCGGGCCCGCCACCTGGCCTTGCCGTTACCGCGGCAGGAAAGGTGACGTGACAGTGGGTCGGGTTCTGCGCGCGAGGGGTGGCACGTGAGGCGCATGCGGCCGGCAAAAAACATAAATTTGACCTCAGCACGAAACTATTTCACAAACTAAACTATGTTTGAAAGTATTTCACCCAACTGACCTTTAATGTGCAGCGCCCAACAGCAAGGCGCTACACTTTTACTGTGCAGCGCCTAACACACAGGCGCCACACTGTGCAGCGCCTAACTGTAAGGAGCTGCACTACACTGTGCAGCGCCTAACTGTAAGGAGTTGCACAGTAGAGTGCAGCGCCTTACTGTTGGGAGCTGCACAAAAGGGTCAGCGGTGTGAAATATTTTCAAAAACAATTTAGTTTGTGAAATACTTTCGCTTTGAGGTCAAATTTGTCAATTCTGCCCATGCGGCCGGCATCCGCCTCCGGCCACGGAAAAGCAGTACCATGCCCACGCTCGACCCGATGAGGACCCTCAAAGCGAGCGGTTTTTTCAAGGGTATATAAGGCCAACTTCACCGCGCGATCTTAAATTGACGTTCGTTTTACCCGGATTTTGTACATTTTGTCTTGGATGCGGTAGCCGTGCGCCCAACGCACGGCCGCATCCTTTGGTCCCATCTTGTCCGCCTTCAAAGAAAACAATGTTTCAAATACCAGCGACCTAGTTCACGCCAGCGGGCCCTATTTTACGCCGGCAACAAAGCCAGCTGCCTACATGTCCTCGCCGGCAACACAGCTAGCGACCGGCAACACAGCCGACCTCCAAAATGAATAGTTTTGTTCGCCGGCAACATAGCCAACCTCCAAAATGAATAAGTTTCTCGCCGGCACACAGCCAGCGACCCAGTGGGCGGTGATGAGGATACAGACCTGGGGTAGGGTCATAGGCCTGACCTATACGTCCTACCCAAGGTCACTACCCCAGAAGATAAAAAGACCAAGAATCCACTCGACGACCGAATCACTCGACCGTCATCCCCCACCGTCACTCGACCATATGGGGGGTCACTCGACTATATCGAGGACCAGGAGTCGGAAAAGCACGCAACGGCCGGGCATTCACTCCTTAGTCTTCATGAGCATTAAGAGTATTTAAGACTGCCGTTACCAGTAACACCCTTACTTTATGTACATTAAGCTCCTTGTAATGGAGGTTGGTTGGGGTCCTGGCGCACTCTATATAAGCCACCCCCTTCTCTGGGACAAGGGTTCGCACCCCCTGTATTAGAACGAACACAATCCAATCGACCGCCTACGGGCACCGAGACGTAGGGCTATTACTTCCTCCGAGAAGGGCCTGAACTCGTAAACCTCATGTATACATCTTCATAATAGCTAAGATCTTGCCTCTCCATACCTACCCCCCCTTTCTACTGTCAGCCTTAGGACCACGACAGTTGGCGCCCATCGTGGGGCAGGTGTCTTAGCGACTTGTTGGTGAAGTTGCAAGTTTTACCGATCATCATCATCATGGTTTCCGGCGGCGGATTGGTTGAGGGCCACGAGATCCGTCTCGGCGCGCTCGTTTTCGTCGCCGACGACTCCGCGTGGCTTCAAGAAGCTCCCCTGGACGCTGAGGCGCTCCCTGTCCGAGGGGCGACGCACTTCAGCGCATGCATTCGCGGTGTCCTTCTTCGGCAGCCGTCGACTCAGTATCAGTCGGCTCCGATGGTGTTTTCTCTCCCCGCTGTTCGCCACCGCAAGCGGTCCGCTCGATCGCGGCTTCAACGCTGGGTGAAACACGCGGTGGCTCGGCATTCGACCACCCATCAAGTCGCGGCAATCGAGCCCGACGAAACTCTCCACGACATGTTCGATCTGTCTACTGGCTCCGCGGAGACTGCATCCGAGTGCGATAGCAGCAATCCTACGGCCGAAGTCTTGATGGTCGATGGGTCTCACAGCCCGCCCGGTTTCCGCCGCGAGGGCGGCGGGGACGGGGGCGGCGATCCGTCGCACGTCCATGAGGAATACCGACCCGAGCCCCTCTCTTCGCAAGAGAGGGAAGAACTTCGTCGCCGTAACATGGATGCACTCCACACGCCCATCGTTGGAGAAACCCCCGAGGCTCGGGCCTTGGAGGAGGTGCGCCTAGCTAACTTGGCTGAGCGTACTCGGCTGGATAACCTTCAGCGTGCTCTCGACGAGTGCGCCCAGGAGCGGATCCATGAGTCCAGTCGACGACAGCTTTTCCCGCCTCCACCTAAGGTATACCGCACTCCGATTCAGAATCTCACAGCTGCGGCCCGAATAGCAGAGTCGATCCAACCTTCCCAGTCAGAAGCTGGCAGAGGGTTGATGCAGATCCGGGCCCTGCTCAGGGCAGCTGGAGAGCAGAATACAACAATATCTCAGTCGCGGAATAGGATTGACAGCAGATCCGTTGCAGCGGACACGGTTCAGTCGGCTCACAGCCCAAGATCGCCTCTGCGGCGTGAAGGCCGTGGGCAGTATGATCATCCACTCGACCATGTCAATCGTCGTCAGGGACCCACGCCTCCTCCGAGTAGTGCGTTGTATGTGCCTCGGCGGAACGATGACAGGCGCCATCACAGTGGTGAGCGCAGGATCTCAGTCGACCCAAGGGAACCGGGCTTCGACGCGAGGTCTATCCTCATTCAAGGCCTGGTCGACTGGAACAGAGCACACAGAGAAGACCCTGGCAGAGATCGTCCAAGTGGCAGCCGAGTGCATGTTTCTGGTCCCGAGTGTTTTAGCAGAGCCATCAGGACAACAATGATACCTCCCAACTTCAGGTTGGCGTCCGGGGTCAGTAAGTTCACCGGTGAATCCAAGCCTGAAACTTGGCTTGAAGATTACCGAGTGGCTGTGCAGATTGGAGGCGGTAACGACGAGATAGCGATGAAGCATCTCCCTCTTATGTTGGAAGGGTCGGCCCGAGCGTGGCTGACTCAGTTGACTCCGGGCAGTAGTCACAGTTGGGAAGAGTTATCTCGAGTGTTTGTGAGAACTTTTGAGGGCACGTGCAAGCGACCAGCAGGATTGCCCGAGTTGTAGCATTGTGTGCAGAAGCCGAATGAGACTTTGAGGGAGTTCATCCAGAGATGGTCCACTTTGCATCACACCGTCGAGAATGTTTCAGAGCATCAAGCTGTATGTGCTTTCAAGGAAGACGTCAAATATAGGGAGTTGGTCTTGAAATTCGGTCAAACTGGGGATATGACTCTGACTCGAATGATGGAGATAGCCACCCGGTACGCTAACGGGGAAGAAGAGGATCGACTCCGTAACGGGAAGAGCAAACCAGTCGGCCAAGAGGCCGGTGGAGGTAACTCTAGTCGGAAATAGAAGCGTAAGGCCGAGCCAGCGGCACCTGGAGAGATTGCGGCAGTGAATCAAGGAAAGTTTAAGGTAAAACCTAAGGGGCCCTGGCCCCCTAAGAAGGTGAAGGATCAAGAAGGGAATGATGTGCTGGATTTGTCGTGCCACATCCACACGAAGAAGGATGAGGAAGGTAATCTGATTTACCCGAAGCATACCACTCGGCAGTGTCGACTCCTAATCCAGCAGTTCCGAGAGAAACAACCCAATGAGAAGGAGAAGGAGTCGGACCAAGGTGAAGATGAAGAGGAGGACGATGGTTATCCCAAAGTCAATTCCACTCTGATGATATTTTCTGACGTTGAAAGCAAGAGTCGATTGAAGGTCATCAACAGGGAGGTGAATATGGTCGCTCCTGCGGCGACGACCACCTACCTGAGATGGTCTCAGACAGCCATCATGTTCGACCAGTCTGACCATCCTGCTCGTGTGGCCACCCCTGGGAGGCAAGCACTGGTGGTCGACCCTGTGGTTGGAGGCACTCGACTGACCAAAGTACTGATGGACGGTGGCAGTGGTCTGAACATCCTCTACGTTGAGACCTTGAAGGGGATGGGCATTCCGATGTCCAAGCTTAGCGAGAGCAATATGAGTTTTCATGGTGTAATCACTGGAAAGAAAGCCGAATCACTCGGCCAGATCGCCCTTGACATGGTTTTAGATGACTCCAAGCATTACCGAAAGGAGAAGTTGACGTTTGAGGTCGTGGATTTCCAGAGTGCCTATCATGCCATTCTGGGTAGGCCAGCCTATGCACATTTTATGGCTCGACCATGTTATGTATACCTCAAACTGAAGATGCCTGGCCCCAAAGGTGTGATCATAGTTACTGGCAATCGGCAGAAGGCTGAGGAATGTTTCCAGAAAGGTTCCAAAATCACCGACGCACAGATGGCAGTAGTCGAGTTCCAAGAATATCAGAAGAATGCAGATCCGAGTGATTTGCTTCGAGCCAAGAAGCCTGCCAAAGATTCCGCATTCCAGTCGACTGGTGAGACGAAGCCAGTTCATATTCACCCGGCGGATCCCAATGTTGCACCGACTCATATATCAACGATGCTCGACGGCAAATAGGAAGAAGTGCTCGTTCAGTTCCTCCGTGAGAATTGGGACATCTTTCCATGGAAAGCTTCTGACATGCCAGGTGTACCCAGGGGACTGGTCGAGCACCGTTTGCGTGTCGACCCCAAAGTAAAGCACGTCAAAGAGCACCTTCGGCGGTCCGCCGTGCAGAAGAGGAAAGCAATTGGTGAAGAAGTGGCTCGACTGTTGGCAGCAGAGTTCATCTGTGAAATCTACCACTCCGAGTGGTTAGCCAATTGATGTCTACTACACAACCTTCTTCTTGTAGACGTTGTTGGGCCTGCAAGTGCACAGTTTTGTAGGACAGTAGCAAATTTCCCTCAAGTGGATGACCTAAGGTTTATCAATCCGTAGGAGGAGTAGGATGAAGATGGTCTCTCTCAAACAACCCTGCAACCAAATAACAAAGAGTCTCTTGTGTCCCCAACACACCCAATACAATGGTAAATTGTATAGGTGCACTAGTTTGGCGAAGAGATGAAGATACAAGTGCAAAATAGATAGTAGATATATGTTTTTGTAATCTGAAATAATAAAAACAGCAAGGTAGCGAGCGATAAAAGTGAGCGTAAACGGTATTGCAATGGTAGGAAACAAGGCCTAGGGTTCATACTTTCACTAGTGCAAGTTCTCTCAACAATAATAACATAGATAGATCATATAACAAGCCCTCAACATGCAACAAAGAGTCACTCCAAAGCCACTAATAGCGGAGAACAAACGTAGAGATTATGGTAGGGTACGAAACCACCTCAAAGTTATTCGTTCAGATCGATCTATAAAAGAGTTCGTACTAGAATAACACCTTAAGACACAAATCAACCAAAACCCTAATGTCACCTAGATAATCCATTGTCACCTCAAGTATCCGTGGGCATGATTATACGATATGCATCACACAATCTCAGATTCATCCAACCAACATAAAAGTACTTCAAAGAGTGCCCCAAAGTCTCTACCAGAGAGTCAAGAACGTGTGCCAACCCCTATGCATAGGTTCCCAATGTCAAGAAACCCACAAGTTGATCACCAAAACATACATCAAGTGGCACATGATATCCCACTGTCACCACAGATAATCACGGCAAGACATACATCAAGTGTTCTCATAAAAGACTCAATCCGATAAAATAACTTCAAAGGGGAAACTCAATTCATCACAAGAGAGTAGAGGGGGAGAAACATCATAAGATCCAACTACAATAGCAAAGCTCGGGATACATCAAGATCATGCCATAGAGGGAATCACGAGAGAGAACACGAGAGAGAGAGAGAGAGAGAGAGAGAGAGAGAGAGAGAGAGAGATCAAACACATAGCTACTGGTACATACCCTCAGCCCCGAGGGTGAACTACTCCCTCCTCGTCATGGATAGCGCCGGGATGAAGAAGATGGCCACCGTGATGGGATCCCCCTCTGGCAGGGTGCCGGAACAGGGTCCCGATTGGTTTTTGGTGGCTACAAAGGCTTGCGGCGGCGGAACTCCCAATCTATCTTCTGTTCTGGAAGTTTTAGGGTACGTAGGTATATATGGGTGCAAGGGGTACGTCGGTGGAGCTACGGGGGGCCCACGAGGCAGGGGGTGCGCCCAGGGGGGCGCCCCCCACCCTCGTGAGCACCTCCCGTATCTTCTGACGTGGGATCCAAGTCCATCAGGTGGGTTTCCTTCTAAAAATAACTTCTCCAGTTGATTTCGTTCTGTTTTGACTCCGTCTGATATTCCTTTTCCTTGAAACACTGAAATAGGCATAAAATAGCAAATCTGGGCTGGGCCTCCGGTTAATAGGTTAGTCCCAAAAATAATATAAAAGTGGATAATAAAGCCCAATATTGCCTAAAACAGTAGATAAAGTAGCATGGAGCAATCAAAAATTATAGATACGTTGGAGACGTATCAAGCATCCCCAAGCTTAATTCCTGCTCGTCCTCGAGTAGGTAAATGATAAAAAAGAATTTTTGATGCAGAGTGATACTTTGGCATAATTTCAATGTAAATCTTCTTAATTGTAGTATGAATATTCAGATCCAAAAGATTCAAGACAAAAGTTCATATTGACATAAAAGTAATAATACTTCAAGTATACTAATCAAAGCAATCATGTCTTCTCAAAATAGCATGGCTAAAGAAAGTTATCCCTACAAAATCATATAGTCTGGATGTTGCTCTATCTTCATCACACAAAGTATTTAATCATGCACAACCCCGATGACAAGCCAAGCAATTGTTTCATACTTTAATAATCTCAAACTTTTTCAACTTTCACGCAATACATGAGCATGAGCCATGGACATAGCACTATAGGTGGAATAGAATGGTGGTTGTGGAGAAGACAAAAAAGGAGAAGATAGTCTCACATCAACTAGGCGTATCAACGGGCTATGGAGATGCCCATCAATAGATATCAATGTGAGTGAGTAGGGATTGCCATGCAACTGATGCACTAGAGCTATAAGTATATGAAAGCTCAACAAAAGAAACTAAGTGGGTGTGCATCCAACTTGCTTGCTCACGAAGACCTAGGGCACTTTTGAGGAAGCCCATCATTGGAATATACAAGCCAAGTTCTGTAATGAAAAATTCCCACTAGTATATGAAAGTGACAACATATGAGACTCTCTTATTATGAAGATCATGGTGCTACTTTGAAGTACAAGTGTGGTAGAAGGATAGTAGCATTGTCCCTTCTCTTTTTTTCTCTCATTTTTTTTGTTTGGGCCTTTTTTATGGGCTCTTTTTTTCGTCCGGAGTCTCATCCCGACTTATGGGGGAATCATAGTTTCCATCATCCTTTCCTCACTGGGACAATGCTCTAATAATGATGATCATCACACTTTTATTTTTCTTACAACTCAACAATTACAACTTGATACTTAGAACAAAATATGACTCTATATGAATGCCTCCAGCGGTGTATCGGGATGTGCAATGACTCATGAGCGACATGTATGAAAGAATTATGAACGGTGGCTTTGCCACAAATACGATGTCAACTACATGATCATGCAAAGCAATATGACAACGATGGAGCGTGTCATAATAAACGGAACAGTGGAAAGTTGCATGGAAATATATCTCGGAATGGCTATGGAAATGCCATGATAGGTAGGTATGGTGGCTGTTTTGAGGAAGGTATATGGTGGGTGTATGATACCAGCAAAAGGTGCGCGGTATTAGAAAGGCTAGCAATGGTGGAAGGATGAGAGTGCGTATAATCCATGGACTCAACATTAGTCATAAAGAACTCATATACTTATTGCAAAAATTTATAAGTCATCAAAAACCAAAGCACTACGCGCATGCTCCTAGGGGGATAGATTGGTAGGAAAAGACCATCGCTCGTCCCCGACCGCCACTCATAAGGAAGACAATCAATAAATAAAATTGTGCTCCAACTTCATCACAAAGCGGTTCACCATCCGTGCATGCTACGAGAATCACAAACTTCAACACAAGCATTCTTTAAATTCATAATCACCCAACTAGCATCACTTTGATATTACTACCTCCATATCTCAAAACAATTGTCAAGCATCAAACTTTTCTTAGTATTCAACACACTCATAAGAAAGTTTCACACATATCTTGAATACCAAGTATATTAATATTAAGCAAATTACCATGCTATTAACGACTCTCAAAATAATCTAAGTGAAGCATGAGATTTCAACTATTTCTTCAAAACAAATCCACCACCGTGCTCTAAAAGATCTAAGTGAAGCACTAGAGCAAAAATTATCACGCTCAAAAGATATAAGTGAAGCACAATGAGTAGTCGAATAATTATGTAAGTATGTGAAGACTCTCCCATAAAAGAATTTCAGATCTTGGTACTTTATTCAAACAGCAAGCAAAGCTAAAGAAAACTACAATGCAAGGATAGCACAACTCATGTGAAGAAGCAAAAACTTAGGCTCAACAGATACTAACCGATAGTTGTTGAAGAAGAAAGGTGGGATGCCTACCGGGGCATCCCCAAGCTTAGATGCTTGACACTTCTTGAAATATTATCTTGGGGTGCCTTTGGCATCCCCAAGCTTGAACTTTTGTGCCTCCTTAATTCCTCTCATATCATGGTTTCTCTTTTTATCAAAAACTTCATTCACAACAAACTAAACAAGAACTCGTGAGATAGGTTAGTATAAACCAATGCAAAACCTTATCATTTTCTACTGTAAAAAATCACTAAAATTATTATTCAACATTTCATACTAAATGCCTCTGCATATTCAATACTCCTATCCTCAAATAGAATCATTAAACAAGCAAACATATGCAAACAATGCAACCATAACAGCAATCTGCCAAAACAGTACAGTCTGTAAAGAATGCAAGAGTATCAATACTTCCCTGAATCCAAAAATTATGAACTAAAATTCCCACTGTAATAAATTTATCAGATCTCAGTATGCAAAAAGATTCAACGTTATACCATTCTCTGGCTTTTCTAGGGAATTTTTGCAACAGCGGTAAACTTTCTGTTTTCAAATAGCAACATGCAAACGAGCAAAATAAGCATGGTAGAGGCTATCCTTGACTTTTTTATTTAAAATAAAGATGCAAAACATTATTCTAACTAACAAAAAGCAAAAACTAACAAAATAAAATGACGCTCCAAGCAAAACACATATCATGTGGTGAATAAAAATATAGCTCCAAGTAAAGTTACCGATGAACGAAGACGAAAGAGGGGATGCCTTCCGGGGCATCCCCAAGCTTAGGCTCTTGGTTGTCCTTGAATATTACCTTGGGGTGCCTTTGGAATCCTCAAGCTTAGGCTCTTTCCACTCCTTATTCCATAGTCCATCGATTCTTTACCCAAAACTTGAAAACTTCAACCACACAAAACTCAAGACAAAACTCGTAAGCTCCGTTAGTATAAGAAAATAAAACCACCACTTAGGTACTGTTATGAACTCATTATAAATTAATATTGGTGTAATATCTACTGTATTATAACTTCTCTATGGTTCATACCACTTAATACTAGCCATAGATGCATCAAAATAAGCAAACAACACATAGAAAACAGAATCTGTCAAAAACAGAACAGTCTGTAGTAATATGTATCAAACGTATACTTCTGGAACCCCAAAAATTATGAAATAAATTTCTGGACCTGAGTAATTTGTCTATTAATAATCTGCAAAAAGAATCAACCTAAAACCACTCTCCAGTAAAAAATGGAAGCTAATCTCGTGAGCGCTAAACTTTCTGTTTTTCACAGCAAGATCATGTAAACTTCACCCAAGTCTTCCCAAAGGTTCTACTTGGCACTTTATTGAAGGAAAAGCTATAAAACATGATTACTATAGTATCATAATCATGTGTACAGTAAGGATAAATATTGGGTTGTCTCCCAACAAGAGCTTTTCTTTAATGCCTTTCTAGCTAGGCATGATGATGGCAATGATGCTCACAAAAAAGATAAGAATTGAAGCATAACGGGAGCATCATGAAGCATATGACTATCACATTTAAGTCTAACCCACTTCCTATGCATAGGGATTTTGTGAGAAAACAACTTATGGGAACAATAATCAACTAGCATAGGAAGGTAACACAAGCATAACTTTAAAATTTTAAGCACATAGAGAGGAAACTTGACATTATTGCAATTCCTACAAGCATATGTTCCTCCCTAATAATAATTTTCAGTAGCATCATGAATGAATTCAACAATATAACCAGCACCTAAAGAATTATTTTCATGATCTACAATCATAGAATTTTTAATACTCTCCACATAAGCAAAATTATTCTCATTCGGAATAGTAGGAGTATCATAAGAGACTTGAACACTAAAAATTGTTTCCACATTAAAAGAGTAATGTTCAGAAAAAGGGTAATCATAATCATGACAAGATTTGTAAATATAATCATCACTACTTTTTATAGAATAAGTTTCATCACAATGATCATCATAAGTAGGAGGCATGCTATCATCACAACAACTTTGCATATCAAAACTTGGGATGCTAAAAATATCATCTTCACTAAATGTAGCATCCCCAAGCTTGGGACAAACATTAATTCCAGAAAATATATTCTCAAATATTTCATCCTCATCAAACATAGCTTCCCCAAGCTTGTGCCCTTTCATATCATAAGCATAATCACTCTCATCATTAAAAATATGGATAGCACCAATAGTATAGCAATTATCATCATCACAAGTAGTGGTAGGAGCAACATCTTTTGGGAGGGATACCTTTTTACCTTTGTTGCTCCTTCTTTTCTTTTTCTTCTTCACATTATGTGTAGGTTCAACCTTCCTCTTTGAGCTCCTTATTGATGAGATTCGTTGAATAGAAAGCTCCTCCTGTTACCTGATTCATCATAAGAAATAATAGGAGGAGATTGGGAAGCCTCTTCCCTTTCATTAGTATTCTCGTCATCTTCCATTTGCTTTCTTTTCCTTATGTAATTGGCAATATAAGGATTTTCAATACAATTCACCGCACAATACATATAAATTTTCTCTAGATCAAAATGAAGAACTTTATCAAGGGCAAATTTTGGAATACCCTCAGTTATACGTTTCATTTCTTCATAACCCAAAAGAAGGCTAAGCTCTTTATGATGATCAAGGGTAATCAAATTATCACAATATTTGGACATAACTTGATGAAACAAATAGCATTGGAGCTTTAAATGACCATGTTTATTGCAAAGTTCACAAGGAGCGGGAAAAATATTGAATCTTTCAGCACATTCATCTAGCTCTTCTTGCAACAATTTGGTTTCTAAGTACTTATGCCTCTTGCAATAAATATCTTTTATATTTGGTGTGTTCATGCAAACATGCACTCCACAAAAGTTGACATGCCCATAAGAGATATTTTCATCATAACTAGTGCAATCATCATAAGTATCATGGATATTCAAAGAATTCGTACTAACAACATTGCAATCATGCTCATCATTCAAAGATTTAGTGCCAAACAATTTAGAGATTTCTTCTTCTAGAACTTGAGCACAATTATCCTTTCCATCATACCCACGAAAGATATTAAAAAGGTGAAGCATATGAGACAAACTCAACTCCATTTTTTGTAGTTTTCTTTTATAAACTAGACTAGTGCTAAAACAAGAAACAAAAAGATTCGATTGCAAGATCTAAAGATATACCTTCAAGCACTCACCTCGCCGGCAACGGCGCCAGAAACTGCTTGATGTCTACTACACAACCTTCTTCTTGTAGACGTTGTTGGGCCTGCAAGTGCACAGTTTTGTAGGACAGTAGCAAATTTCCCTCAAGTGGATGACCTAAGGTTTATCAATCCGTAGGAGGCGTAGGATGAAGATGGTCTCTCTCAAACAACCCTGCAACCAAATAACAAAGAGTCTCTTGTGTCCTCAACACACCCAATACAATGGTAAATTGTATAGGTGCACTAGTTCAGCGAAGAGATGAAGATACAAGTGCAAAATAGATAGTAGATATATGTTTTTGTAATCTGAAATAATAAAAACAGCAAGGTAGTGACCGATAAAAGTGAGCGTAAACGGTATTGCAATGGTAGGAAACAAGTCCTAGGGTTCATACTTTCACTAGTGCAAGTTCTCTCAACAATAATAACATAGATAGATCATATAACAAGCCCTCAACATGCAACAAAGAGTCACTCCAAAGCCACTAATAGCGGAGAACAAACGTAGAGATTATGGTAGGGTACGAAACCACCTCAAAGTTATTCGTTCAGATCGATCTATAAAAGAGTTCGTACTAGAATAACACCTTAAGACAAAAATCAACCAAAACCCTAATGTCACCTAGATACTCAATTGTCACCTCAAGTATCCGTGGGCATGATTATACGATATGCATCACACAATCTCAGATTCATCCAACCAACATAAAAGTACTTCAAAGAGTGCCCCAAAGTCTCTACCGGAGAGTCAAGAACGTGTGCCGACCCCTATGCATAGGTTCGCAATGTCACGAAACCCGCAAGTTGATCAACAAAACATACATCAAGTGGCACATGATATCCCATTGTCACCACAGATAATCACGGCAAGACATACATCAAGTGTTCTCATAAAAGACTCAATCCGATAAAATAACTTCAAAGGGGAAACTCAATTCATCACAAGAGAGTAGAGGGGGAGAAACATCATAAGATCCAACTACAATAGCAAAGCTCGGGATACATCAAGATCGTGCCATAGAGGGAATCACGAGAGAGAACACGAGAGAGAGAGAGATCAAATACATAGCTACTGGTACATACCCTCAGCCCCGAGGGTGAACTACTCCCTCCTCGTCATGGATAGCGCCGGGATGATGAAGATGGCCACCGGTGATGGGATCCCCCTCCGGCAGGGTGCCGAAACAGAGCCCCGATTTGTTTTTGGTGGCTACAGAGGCTTGCGGCGGCGGAACTCCCGATCTATCTTCTGTTCTGGAAGTTTTAGGGTACATAGGTATATATGGGTGCAAGGGGTACGTCGCTGGAGCTACGGGGGCCCCACGAGGCAGGGGCGCACGCCCAGGGGGCCCACCCTCGTGAGCACCTCCCGTATCTTCTGACGTGGGGTCCAAGTCCATCAGGTGGGTTTCCTTCCAAAAATAACTTCTCCAGTTGATTTCGTTCTGTTTTGACTCCGTCTGATATTCCTTTTCCTCGAAACATTGAAATAGGCACAAACAGCAAATCTGGGCTGGGCCTCCAGTTAATAGGTTAGTCCCAAAAATAATATAAAATTGGATAATAAAGCCCAATATTGCCTAAAACAGTAGATAAAGTAGCATGGAGCAATCAAAAATTATAGATACGTTGGAGACGTATAACCAAGCATATTGGGTGATCACGGGCCTAGAGAGGGTGGATGCGCCGACTGAGGAACACTTCCAGCAAGTCCAAGCCAGTAACGCCATCATTGATGAGCTGGACCACTCGGTCTACCAACATCCTCGTCTCCATGGTCTCAGCAGCAGTAACTTTCAGTGGAGCAGGAGTCAGGACATGGTCGAATGAAAAAGGAGGAAGACCGGTCGACTGACCTGGAGCCGCAACGTCCTGGCAATAGAACCAGGACGACTGCCAACCCCTAACAGATTCAGGAAGGATCACAGCAAGGAAAGCACTCCTATTCCTCTTTTGGATACCTAGACCCCCGCACATCTGGATAACATGGGTTTTCGAGTCACTCGACTTCGCCTTTTTTACCGACTGGGAACGAATGGTGAAGATGTGTTTGAAGAGACCCCAGTGTGGTCGACACCCTAAGAAGTTCTCGCACATCGACACAAATGCGGCTAGGTACGTGATGGTGTTGGGGGAAAAGTGGTGGAGATGTGCACCAAAGAAGTTCAAAAACCCACGAAAGAAAGGGTGCGGGGGGAGCGAGAAACCCCGGTCGGCGTGAGTGGCAAGCATGACACACTCACCCGCTCGAGGTTGCGGTTCAGTCTCCACCTCCGGCAGCCTCGCCGCTCCCTTGGCGATCAGCCCGAACTCCTCCAGTTCAGCCAGATCCTCCTGCCGGACCGAAGACCGGATCCAATCGCCTTGGATCCAGCCCGGTGGCAGCCCCGTGCGTGACGACGATTCGCGGCCCTTCTTCTTGCCCTTCGCCGCCCCCATCACCTTCTTAGCGCGTTCTAGCACCACCATCTTGTCCTTCACCATGGCGAGGGAGCAGCATTGTCGGGAGCGGAGGCGCTAGATGCGGTGGAGAAACGGAGAAGAAAGAGGAAGAAGCAGGCATGCATAGTGCAAGCGCCCCGGCCCGTCGCCTTATAAAGGGTCACGAGTGACTGACACGTGGGGTCGAGCAATCCCATCAAATCCTGCTATAGTTGCGCGCAGCGTACACGGCGAAAAAGGCGGTGCGGGGATCGAGGCATCACTACTTATCCGGATAGCCCGTTTTGGCGCTCTTCGGCCCGCGCGCTTCCCCGAAATTTTGTATCCCGCGAAATCCGGGATTCACCGCAGACAATCGCACCCAAGATCTCGCGTTTCAACACAACACTCGACGCATAAGGTCACCAGTTTAATCGATAGTTCTCTGAATGGATCAAGGCGACCGAATCAACACTGAAGTACCAACGCGGGCGTTCAGGAAACACTCGGGAAGGCACAAAGGTTAGAACAGGTCCAACTTTATCCTACTTTGCACTCGCACCTTAATCCATTCGGGGGCTACTAATGAGGATACATACCTGGGGTAGGGTCATAGGCCTGACCTATACGTCCTACCCAAGGTCACTACCCTAGAAGATAAAAAGACCAAGAATCCACTCGATGACCGAATCACTCGACCGTCATCCCCCACCGTCACTCGACCATATGAGGGGTCACTCGACTATATCGAGGACCAGGAGTCGGAAGAGCATGCAACGGCCGGGCATTCACTCCTTAGTCTTCATGAGCATTAAGAGTATTTAAGACTGCCGTTACCAGTAACACCATTACTTTATGTACATTAAGCCCCTTGTAATGGAGGTTTGCTGGGGTCCTGGCGCACTCTATATAAGCCACCCCCTTCCTCTGGGACAAGGGTTCGCACCCCTTGTAATACAACACACATAATCCAATCGACCGCCTCCGGGCACCGAGACGTAGCGCTATTACTTCCTCCGAGAAGGGCCTGAACTCGTAAACCTCATGTGTACATCTTCACCATAGCTAAGATCCTGCCTCTCCATACCTACCCCCTTTGTACTGTCAGCCTTAGGACCACGACAGGCGGCACCCATGCCAGCCTAAAAAAAGAACGGCCACCGCCGATCGGACAACCTAGTTCAGGTCGTCGATGTCGAACATCTCCTTTTGCCTGGCCTCGAACCAGCTCCTCGTCTTCTCGCTCATCTTGGTCAAGTCCACGCTCATGATCGCAAGGGACACCTCCTTCGCTTTGGTTGCGGTATTGGTGGCCTCGATGTCAAGCTGCCTCTGCCTGGCCTTGACGTTGGCAGCCTCGATGTTGAGCTGCCTTTGCCGGGCCACCTCCTCCATGTCGATCTTCCATCTCTTGGCCGCCTCCTCCATCTCAAGATGCTTCCTTTGAAGCTCTAGGTATTGCTTCATTTTCTCGTCCTTACTTTGCCGCTTCTTCTCGTCCCACACATCCTTTTGAGACATCATGCCATGCAATGTCTCACGCAAGGCCATGGATGGGGCATCACGTATGTCGTCCACCTTCACTACAAAAAAATACACTTCCGTGATGATACGTGTTGTCACAGTAGGTCGCATTTTTTGTCATGCATGTACATCCATGACGATTTTATGACAGAATCAAGATAGTCATACCTGTGCTATCATAGAAGTGTTCCATGACATTACCAAAATTATCATCACGGAAGTGTCCACTTCCATGATGATTAATCGCGCACCACAGAAGTGCTTTCGTCAAGGGTGACCGACACGTGGCATCCACCATAATGGAACGCCGTTAAGCTATCGGGTCCGGTTTTGGATCCGATAACCTGTTAACAGCCCCGACCAATGGGGATTTTCCACGTGTAAAATCATCATTGGCTGGAGGAAACACGTGTCGGCTCACCGTTGAGACAGATGTCATCCACTCATTGGACCCAAGGCCCCTATGATACGTTGACACGTGGCACGACCCAATAGAGGCCCATTCCTGTGAAAAGGCCGACCCGTTTGACTTGGTCAAAAGGTGGCGGGCCGGCCCACGGAAAGCCTGTTAATGGCCTGTTCGCATATAGCCCATTTACAGCCCGCTAACCCAGGGCCTGTTACGACCTCTTCGAATTAGGCCCAGTAGCGTCATCTGGGTCGTCCAATATGATTCCAGCCTGTTTTAACTTCCGGCCCATGTATGGCTCATGACTTCTTTCGGCCCATATGAGGCCCTTTGTAACTCTTGGCCCATTAACGGCCTGTGGTGAAACTGGCCCGTAATGAATAGTGTATCACTTTATACCCATTAACGACCCATTATTCTATTGGGCCGTTTCCATCCCAAGTTATCTTTCGGCCTTCTCAGGGCCCATTTATTCTTGGGCTCATTTCCAGCATTCGGTTACTTACGACCCGTTACTGTCATTTTCTACTTGTGGGCCAAATTCAGCCCATCGTTATGCAGCTCGGCCCACCGGCTAACCTCGTCACTGCATCGGCCTCAGTACCAACCAGTTATGCAGCTGCTCGTCGGCGTCGCCTGAGCGTCCTGCGGTGCTATCATAGTCCGCCTCCGCTTCAAATGTCTTGCCTCAAATCCGCTGCACTGGCCCTCTACTCGCGGCCCCCGGCACCGCTGAGGCGATTAAAAAACGCCTCCAATACATGTACGATTAGTGGCGATTTAGAAAAGTTCCTTCAAAGTTTCTTTAATCCGAGGCACTTTTCCAAGACGCCTTCGTATATGCGGGGATCCGAGGCGAACACAAACAACGCCTTTTTATGCAGAGGGATTTGAGACGGAATCAAAAAATGCCTTCTTATATACAATTTGGAAGCATTTTTAATAATGCCCTTATTAAAACGCCTCCTAATAGCAACAGTGGTGTAGTGAGACCACCTAAGCTATGGTTGTTTGGTTAACATCCGACCATCTGAACACTGGTGAACATCCACCAGAGGCATGCATCACCTACGCATCGACGACGGCCTCAATGCTGGGATTAAAACGATGATGCCGGGACCACGTGCGTCGGTACCTTTTTTATGTATGGCTGCGTAGCTCGGCCCACCGGCTAACCTTGTCACTGCACTGGCCACAGTACCGACCAGTTATGCAGCTGCTCGTCGGCGTCGCCTGAGCGTCCTGCGGCGCTGTCACAGTCCGCCTCTGCTGCAACTGTCTTGCCTGAAATCCGCCGCACTGGCCTTCTACTCGCGGCCGCCGGCACAGCTGAGGCGATTCAAAAAGCGCCTCCAATACATGCACTACTAGGGAAAAGCCTATACACAGAATCTTACCAGCAGAGCTCCTCAAAATACGATGCTACTGCTATTTAGCAGCAGCGCATGAGTGCAAAACGCGCTGCTGAAAGGAAAATAGCAGTAGCGCGTCCGGACCAAGCCGCGCTACTGCTCTAACTGCCATGACCTCGCCATCCAGCTAGTTATAGCAGTAGCGCTCTATATTGAAACGCGCTACTGATATAGAAGTTAGCAGCAACGCGCTTTTGAGAAAATCGCTACTGCTAGGATCAGCCCACAAGTTTAGTCCCACCTCGCTTCGTGAATAGGGTGTTTACCACCTTAAATATGTTACTTATGAAACTATCACAACCAGTTGGTCTTCACTGAACTCTATGTGTAGAATTTGTGGCCGCAATATGAGTCCTCTCCGGTACCTACCGGAGAGGACTCATATTGACAGTTCAGATTGTACACAAAAAGATCATTGATGGCCAATGTATTTTTGCATTGACGTATTTTTGTATACTTATACTTAGCAGTTGCGCTTTTAACTGCAAAGCGCTACTGCTAGTCCAACTTAGTAGTAGCACGCAAGACAACACAGCGCTACTGCTATTCAGATTAGCTGTAGCGCGTTTTGGCAAATGCGCTACAACTAACCCTACCTTATCCCCACGCGCGCGACCGACCCTCTCTCTCACTCACACTCTCACCCTCTCAGTCACTCTCGCCTGTGCCGATAACTGTCGTCGTGCGTCGCCGCCGCCGCCGCCTTTGTCCGTCCGCCGCCGCCACCGCCTTCGCCCTTCCGCCGCCGAGGTACTCCTTCCTTCCGTCCCTCCTCCCTCCTCCTCGCACCGCGCCCTCCTCCCTCTGCCCGTGGCCACCCCTCCTCCCTCCTCCACCGGCAGCCCTCCTCCCACTGCCCTCAACCTCACCGCCGCCACCCGAGCCCACCCAGCACCCCCGCCTCCCAATTCCGATCCCGCCCTCGCCGCCCCTACCTCTCCGTCGCCCCACCCCCTTTCTCTCTGCTTAGTTGGTAATAGATGTTGGTTAGTAGTAGTAGATGTTAATTTAGGGTTCATAGATAATGATTTTTAGTAGTAGTAGATGTTAATTAGTAGTAGTGATGGTACTAGTTAACTAGGGCAGTATGATTAATAGTAGTTGTAGTTGAACTACTTTAGTTGTAGTTGAACTACTTTAGTAAGTAAATTAATAAACTAGTTGAATTAATAGAACTAATGTATTTTTAGTAAGATAATTAATATAACTAGTTGAACTACTTTATTTTTAGAAAGAACTAGTTTTTTTTTCTATTTATAGTAAGCTTATATTTAGTAAGAACTAGTTGAATTAATAAAACTAGTTGAACATGTCATATTTTTGTTATTTTTTTAGTTTAAGCAATTATTCGGGATGTATTAGTGATAACTTATACGGTTTTTTGCTTTTGTAGAAATCAAGGAGCCCCTCCATCTCCGCCGTCGTCCCCGTCACCGCCCCCCTCCGTCATCGAGGTGAGACCAGCCAAATATCCATGTATATCTTATGTTGCTCAAATAGGATATGTGGTTGCCCAAGTGGCTGTTCATGTTCAGTTTACACCTCCGAGTGGCCTATGTTTTGTCGGAGTGTTGATTAATTTCCATTTCGGCAAATTTCAGGCGCTCGATATGTCATTTTTTAGCAAAGGTCATGCCGGATTTTTCCGTGAATTCTGGCATGACTTGTGCTAGAATATGTAGGAAATATCGAGTGGCCTGGATTTTCTCGAAAAATAATAATTTAATTTAGGTTTTTTAGTACATATATTTAATTGTACAAGTTGAATCTTTGAATTATGAACGTAGGAAATGTCGTACTCGGACGACGACTGTCTCCCGGGGGAGTGGAGCTGGTGCCACGATGATCGAGGTATGTGCGACAGGTTCGTTGAGCTGGACAAAGATCGGTGCTTTAGCATTAAGCTCGAGGAGACCCTCGATGTTGAAATGGTACGCAACAACGACAAGTGTTTTTTTCGTAATTAAGCATGACTTCAACTATTTCAACGTCTAATTTTCATCTTTTACAATTCGACTAGCTTATCCCATGCCATGCAAGACGCTATGTCTTGGAGAGGATGGGTTCTGAAGACCATGAAAATTTTGAAACAAAGAAAATACACCTAAGGACCCATCATGATATGGATTTTGAAGTAAATCTGTGCAATGCTCAGAGCGTAACCCATTTTGGTTGCCAAAATTGGGAAGCACTTTGCAAAATGTATGGTTTTTATGAGGGTATGATTGCCACCATGGATCTTGGTGATCCTGACATGGAGCAAGACAATATGGACATTTGGGTCCTTGTTGATACGCTTCCGATTGTACCGCTATGTGAGTTTCTCAAACATAGTTATTAACTAATTTATATTGTTTATTTCAAAATAGTTGACAGCTTATTTCCATTGACAGCTTATTTTGATTCTTCAAAGACTGTGCAGAAGATCGTAGTAAAAAAAAGACTGTGTAGAAGATGGTAGACAAAACCCACTACACCGATGGCTCCAAATTAACTTACAGGGAGAAAAATCATCTGATCGCATTTTTTACTCTTCTTGAGGATTACAATAACTATGATCGAACTCCTCCAAATTATGGTGAATACGTGCCACTAGTGTACGTGTTGAACCACGGTAACTTCTCTGGAGATACCATGGTAAGATTTTTTACTATTACGACATCCGTGCATCTTTTGCATACTTCTAAAACTAGTACATCATTGCTAACTACGAAGTTATTACTATGTTTTCCAACAGAAACTCCCGATGGATTGTGTGCCTCATTTGATGTATCTGAATGGTCGCCTTACAGTTCTAAACATACTGCACGATAAATCTAGGAAGCTCACCTGTGCATATCGGATTTCTAAAACCGGTGAACACATGTTCATCAAAGAATGGAAAAAATGTTTGGACATTCGCAAGGAGGTTCTTGGAAGTAACATTCAGCGAAAGGCAAGAATTGGAGACAGGATAATCTCCATTCTCCATAATAAAGAGTCAGGGTCTATCTTGTTTTTTACTATTTTACCTTAGAAAATGTAGTAGGTTCTAAGAGAATGTAGTAGGTCCTATGAGGTACAATATGTTTATTATGTGGTAATGTATTAGAGTTGATAATGAGGAGTACTTGTGATTACGACTAGTGACCAATTTGCTATGTGATGTCATTGATGAAAACGATGATCTTGAGGAGGTGTTATATGACAATGATGTATTATGATGATAAGTTGTTAATGATATGATGATGATGATGATATTATTATATCATTGGGTGAAAGAACCGTGGATTAGTTTCAAGTGGATGGACATCCACTTGAAACTAGTCCACGGTTCTTTCACCCCGTGATGTAATAACTCATTATGATGTAAAAACAATCTCTAAATTAATGTTGTATGAAAACTTGTGTAAAGGTGTATGAATACAACATGAAATAAAAAAAATATTAAATAATAGTAGTTGCGCGGGCAAGGAGAAGTGCTACTACTAATTACCAGTAGCGCTTGTCTGGAGAAGCGCTACTACTAAGTCAATTTAGCAGTAGCATGGGTCTAGGAAGGCTACTGCTAAGCTTTAGCTGTAGTGCCGTATCAGTAGCGCTCCTGCCCGCGCTACTGATAGGCCTAAAACCCGCGCTGCTGCTAGGCTTTTCCCTAATAGTGATGTCCGATTAGTGGCGATTTAGAAAATTTCCTTCAAAGCTTCTTCAATCCGAGGCACTTTTCCAAGACGCCTTCATATATGCGGGGATCCGAGGCGAACCCAAAAAACGCCTTCTTATGCATAGGGATTTGAGGCGGAATCAAAAAATTCCTTCTTATATACAATTTGGAGGCATTTTCAATAATGCCCTTATTAAAACGCCTCCCAATAGCAACCGTGGTGTAGTGAGACCACCTAAGCTATGGTTGTTTGGTTAACATCCGAACATCTGAACAGTGGTCAACATCAATCGGAGGCATGCATCACCTACGCATCGACAGCGGCCTCAATGCTGGGATTAAAACGACGATGCCGGGACCACGTGACTCAGTACCTTTCTTATGCATGGCTGTGGTGCTCGGCCCATCGGCTAACCTTGTCACTGCACCGGCCATAGTACCGACTAGTTATGCAGCTGCTCATCGGCGTCGCCTAAGCGTCCTGCGGCGCTGTCACAGTCCGCCTCCGCTGCAATTTTCTTGCCTAAAATCCGCCGCACTGGCCCTCTACTCGCGGCCGCCGGCGCCGCTGAGGCGATTCAAAAAAAGCCTCCAATACATGTACGATTAGTGGCAATTTAGAAAAGTGCCTTCAAAGCTTCTTCAATCCGAGGCACTTTTCCAAGACGCCTTGGTATATGCGGGGATCCGAGGCGGATCCAAAAAATGCCTTCTTACGCAGAGGGATTTGAAGCGGAATCAAAAAATTCCTTCTTATATACAATTTGGAGGCATTTTCAATAATGCCCTTATTAAAACGCCTCCCAATAGCAACCGTGGTGTAGTGAGACCACCTAAGCTATGGTTGTTTGGTTAACATCCGAACATCTGAACATTGGTCAACATCCACCGGAGGCATGCATCACCTACGCATTGACGGCGGCCTCAATGCTGGGATTAAAACGAGGATGTCGGGACCATGCACGTCAGTACCTTTCTTATGCATGGTTGTGCAGCTCGGCCCACCGGCTAACCTTGTCACTGCACTGGCCACAGTATCGACCAGTTATGCAGCTGCTTGTCAGCTTCGCCTGAGCGTCCTGCGGCGCTGTCACAATCCGCCTCCGCTGCAACTGTCTTGCCTCAAATCCGCCTCACTGGCCCTCTACTCGCGGTCGCCGGCGCCGCTGAGGCGATTCAAAAAAAGCCTCCAATACATGTACGATTAGTGGCAATTTAGAAAAGTGCCTTCAAAGCTTCTGCAATCCGAGGCACTTTTCCAAGACGCCTTCATATATGCGGGGATCGGAGGCGAACCCAAAAAACGCCTTCTTATGCAGTGGGGTTTGAGGCGGAATCAAAATATTCCTTCTTATATACAATTTGGAGGCATTTTCCATAGTGCCCTTATTAAAACGCCTCCCAATAGCAACCGTGGTGCAGTGAGACCACCTAAGCTATGGTTGTTTGGTTAACATCCGAACATCTGAACAGTGGTGAACATCAATCGGAGGCATGCATCACCTACGCATCGACGGCGCCCTCAATGCTGGGATTAAAACAACGATGCCGGGACCACGTGACTCAGTACCTTTCTTATGCATGGCTGCGGAGCTCGGCCCATCGGCTAACCTTGTCACTGCACCGGCCATAGTACCGGCCAGTTATGCAGCTGCTCGTTGGCGTCGCCTGAGCATCCTGCGGCGCTGTCACAGTCCGCCTCCGCTGCAACTGTCTTGCCTCAAATCCGCTGCACTGGCCCTCTACTCGCGGCCGCCGGCGCCGCTGAGGCGATTCAAAAAAAAGCCTCCAATACATGTACGATTAGTGGCAATTTAGAAAAGTGCCTTCAAAGCTTCTCAATCCGAAGCACTTTTCCAAGACGCATTGGTATATGCAGGGATCCGAGGCAAACCCAAAAAACGCCTTCTTATGCAGAGGGATTTGAGCCGGAATCAAAAAATGCCTTCTTTTATACAATTTGGAGGCATTTTTAATAATGCCCTTATTAAAACGCCTCCTAATAGCAATCGTGGTGTAGTGAGACCACCTAAGCTATGGTTGTTTGGTTAACATCCGAACATTTGAACATTGGTCAACATCCACCGGAGGCATGCATCACCTACGCATTGACGGCGGCCTCAATGCTGGGATTAAAACGAGGATGTCGGGACCATGCACGTCAGTACCTTTCTTATGCATGGCTGTGCAGTTCGGCCCACAGGCTAGCCTTGTCACTGCACTGGCCACAGTACCGACCAGTTATGCAGCTGCTCGTCGGCGTCGCCTGAGCGTCCTGCGGCGCTGTCACAATCCGCTGCGCTGCAACTGTCTTGCCTCAAATCCGCCTCACTGGCCCTGTACTCGCGGTCGCCGGCGCCGCTGAGGCGATTCAAAAAATGCCTCCAATACATGTCCGATTAGTGGCGATTTAGAAAAGTGCCTCAAAGCTTCTTCAATCCGAGACACTTTTCCAAGACGCCTTTGTATATGCGGGGATCCGAGGCGTCTTATGCAGAGGAATTTGAGGCGGAATCAAAAAATGCCTTCTTATATACAATTTGGAAGCATTTTTCATGATGCCCTCCTAATAGCAACCGTGGTGTAGTGAGGCTGTCGGGTGGTAGGTGCGATATATGCCAACGGATGGCTTATCATTATGGGAGCCAGTAAGACATCGCCGGTGCCTGGAAACGGGATAAGGCGAAGACATGCACGCCGGCGGATCTTACCCAGGTTGGGGGCTCTCCGTGGAGATAATACGCCTACTCCTGCTTTGCGGGGTCTTCGCATGATCACTAGATCGATAAGAAGCTACATGAGGCTCCTTGAGCTGTTTGGTGGGAGGAGGAAGAAGGGCAAGGCTAGCTCTCTTCTCTTCCTATGATAGTGTCTAAAACTCTCTGAGATCAACCCTTTGCATGGGTGTCCCGGGGGGTTTATATAGGCCTACCCCCCGGGGGTACAGTGGTAATCAGGCCTGGGCGTGGGCCCAGGCCGTCAGCGTCTACGCCCGCCGGCTCCTGGGGCCCGCCGACTGATGGGCCCCGCCGGCTGCCGGCCCATTGGTTGACAAGCTGGCCCCACCGCTTGGGGGGTCTTGTCGGGGGCTGGTTACTGTCGCCTCGCCTCTGGTGACGAGGGCTTTGTCGAGGTAGGCATGGCTACAGTGTCGCCGCCTTGCGGGCGTTCACTGTAGCCTTACCTCGTCTTATCTGCTTAATGGTGTGCACGCCCCGGGGAGGGGAGCAAGCCGGCTGCAGGAAGCCGGCCTGGCCTTAAGCCGGCTAGGGGAGGCCAGGCCGCCTTCGGATGTCTCTCTGACCGAAGGGACCCGCCGCATCTGGGCCGTACCAGCGGCCAGTCGTGGATGTCGTCATGATCCGCATGGCAACAGTGCCTCGCCGGACAGGAGATGTCTGCCCTATACGGCGTACTGTAGCCACGCTTGTTCCGAGATTCGGGGGTGGCAGGGTCCACTGTAGCCACGCCCCGTCTCATCACTGTTATGGGGGGTTAACTATAGAGTGCGGCCCATGGCCGCCTGTCATGGGCCGGCTTTCTTTGGAGTCGGCCCTTCGTGAGCCGGCTTCGTTGGAGTCAGCCCGGTCGTGGCGTCCCCCAAAGATTGTTTTACGGCTGGGCCGCCTTACGCTAGTCGGCCTAGGTGATAGCCAGCCGAAAGAAGGCGGCCCCGCGTCTTGGGCGCTTCAAGGTTCGGTCGGCCCATTGTTTTTTCTGAGGGCCAAAGGGAGCTGGTTAGGCTACCCGTGGTCATTTACTCCGACAGTAGTCCCTGAAGCTGGTTGGGCTTCATGGCTGAAGGGGGAAACGAGAAGCTCGGCCAGCTTCCTATCCCGAAGAGCCGGCGGCTAGGAGCCGGCTTCTCTTGCGCGTGCCTTCTCGGCGAAGCCTACCCAAATTCCAAAGGTATGACGCCCCGAGACCGACGCTTCAGAAGACTTCCAGCTATTCTGAGTTTTGCCATGTGTTTCTTTCGTGCTTGCTCTTTTATTTTTGCATTGCATCATGTCATCATGTCATCATGCCATTTAATTTTTAAAACTCATCTAAATAAATCGTATGGATCTTCGGTCCATTTAAATTGAGGAAACTCACATGGTGGGTTCTCTTTAAAACATACCCTCCCGATATTTAGGGAGATACTATAAAATATTCCATTGTTTTGGAATCACCCATGAACCCACTTAAATATTAAATCCCTTGGCCTTTTCTTCTTCAAGTTTTGGCTCTCTAACCTTGCCAATATTTCTTTCATCATTTTCCGGAGCTCCACCAAAAATCCGAACATTTTTGGACCTTCCCAAACCCTCACTTCCGTTCAAACCCATTTGAATTAATTCCAAATGAGTTTGAATTAAATCTTTCAATCATGCCTTTTTCTATTTTCTTGGAACGAGCATATTTTTGCGAGTCCGGAAAAATTATCCCCATGTGCAAATCTTCCCCCTAACCTCTCTTTCTTTTCTTTCTTTTCTCTGTTCTGTTTTATTTTTCATTAGCGAGAGAAGAGAGCCCGGCAGCCTAATTTTGGCCCAATGACCAGGCCAGCCTTCCTAACCCTTCTAACCCTAGCCCCCAACCGATCCAGCCCGCAGCGCTCTCTCCCTGATCCCTTCTCCTCTCCCTCGACTCCCTCCAGCGCCGCAACCCCAGGAGCCCGATCCCCATCTCTTCCTTTCCTCGCGCCCGACCCCCATCTCCCTCCGCGCGGAGCCCTTGATCCTCCTCCTCTCCTCGCATCGCCTCCTCCTCTCCTCGCATCGCCTCCTCCTCCCGTCGCCCTGCCTCGACGCCCGCACCTCCGTCGGCCTCGGCCTCCCGCGGCTGCCGCTACTGTGGTCCGCTGCCGAGCTCTCCACCGCCGCCCTCAACCCTCCTCGCCGTCGTCCATGGCCACGCCGCCTTCGCGCCTCCCCGTCGACCCCGCGTTCCGCCCTCGCCGGAGAAGCGGACCAGGCCGGACCTCCTCTGCGCCCCATCTCTCCATCTCCTCCTCGCCCGCGACCCGAGCTATGCGCTCGCGGCTGCGCCATGGCCACCTCCCTCCGCTGCAGACGCGCCCTTCGGTCTCTGTGCCTCAGGCCCCAGCTCGCCATTGGCCTCTGCTCCCCTTGCCGAAGCCCGCGCCAAGGCCAGCGCCCAGCGTCTGCTCCGTCTCGATCGCGCCCTGCTGCCGTTGCTCTTCACGCGCGCCGCCATCCCTCTGCTGCCTCGCCGGACCTCTGTCCTCCGCCTTCTCCCTCCCTGCAGATTTCTGCTGCTTCGTCCGCGCACCACCCGGTGACCCCGCCGTCACTCCTGACCTCCTCCATGCCCTATAGCCGCTGCTGTTTTGCCACACCACCACAGCAACGGTGCATCGCGAGGTTGCTGCGCTGGATGCTAAGTACCACGACCACCGCGTTCCGTTTCTTCACTGTCAAGGCCGAGAGGACGCCAAGTACCACGACTGTAGCCGGTGTGCATTTTTGTCAAGTCTGACTACACGTGTACGACTACATCCGAGGTGGATTTCGTCAAGTACCCCTTCGGACGCGCCAAGTTTGACTACGTGAATTTCACCAAGTACCTCTACGGAAGACCGAGACCCTGGTTTCGACAGGTTCCTCATGGCGACCCTGAACATCTACGACAACGTGTACAACTTCAGTCGCGAGAACGTCTACTTCCACCACGACACTTGTACAACTACTTCCACTATGATATGTACCACTACCATCGCCACGTGAACAACTACTTCCCGCGACGACTCGAACCGCTCCAAAAACGCACGCTTCGAAGGTTAAAATTGCATAAAACTTGTATATGTCATCTGCATCATGATAACAACATTTAAATGGTTAAAATTGTGTTTGCCTTAAACTACTAAGTGACATGGGGACTTTCCGGAATTGTTGTTTGTTGTTCCGGCCTCATTTAAACTTGCCTAAATTGTTAGTTTAATTATGCTTCACCCCTTGCCATGTTTAACAACATTTAATATTGTTGGTTAGCCTAACCGAGAGAGAACTAAATAATTGATGTGGTGTTTCGTCAATATGCAACTCGTTGCATATTGAGCTCCATTTAACTTGTAGTATTGTTTATTGCACTTTGTCATGCCATGCCTCATTAAATCGGACATGCATCATACTTGATTGTGCATCATGCCATGATTATGCTTGTGTGTTTACCGTGTTGTTTGCTTCTTTCCGGTTTGCTTCTCTCGTTAGCTTCGGTTTCGTTCCGGAGTTGTGAGGATTCGTTCGACTACGTCCGTTTGTCTTCTTCATGGACTCGTTCTTCTTCCTTGCGGGATTTCAGGCAAGATGACCATTACCCTCGATATCACTTCTATCTTTGCTTGCTAGTTGCTTCGTTCTATCGCTATGTTGCGCTACCTATCACTTGTTTACCATGCCTCCCATATTGCCATGTCAGCCTCTAACCTTTTCACCCTTCCTAGCAAACCGTTGCTTGGCTATGTTACCGCATTTGCTCAGCCCCTCTTATAGCATTGTTAGTTGCAGGTGAAGTTGAAGATTTCTCCATGGTGGACAGGATTATGATTGGGATATCACAATATCTCTTATTTAATTAATGCATCTATATACTTGGTAAAGGGTGGAAGACTCGGCCTTATGCCTGGTGTTTTGTTCCACTCTTGCCGCCCTAGTTTCTGTCATACCGGTGTTATCTTCCCGGATTTTGCGTTCCTTACGCGGTTGGGTGATTTATGGGACCCCCTTGACAGTTCGCTTTGAATAAAACTCCTCCAGCAAGGCCCAACCTTGGTTTTACCATTTGCCTACCTAAGCCTTTTTCCCTTGGGTTTTGCAGACTCAAGGGTCATCTTTATTTTACCCCCCCCCCCCCGGGGCCAGTGCTTGTCGTGAGTGTTGGTCCAACCTGTCAACCGCCGGTGGCCACCAGGGGCAACTCTGGGCTGGCCTACCGGAAGTTTGGACAATCCGGTGTGCCCTGAGAACGAGATATGTGCAGCTCCTATCGGGATTTGTCGGCACAGCGGGAGGCTTTGCTGGTCTTGTTTTACCATTATCGAAATGTCTTGTAAACCGGGATTCCGAGTCTGATCGGGTCTTCCTGGGAGAAGGTCTATTCCTTCATTGATCGCAAGCGCTTATCATGGGCTAAGTTGGGACACCCTTGCAGGGTATAATCTTTCGAAAGCCATGCCTGCGGTTATAGGCAGATGGGAATTTGTTAATGTCCGGTTGTAGATAACTTGACACCAGATACGAATTAAAACGCATCAACAACGTGTGTAGCCGTGATGGTCTCTTCTCGGCGGAGTCCGGGAAGTGAACACGGTTTTGGGTTATGTTTGACGTAAGTAGGAGTTCAGGATCACTTCTTGATCATTGCTTGCTTCACGACCGTTCCGCTTGCTCTCTTCTCGCTCCTATTTGCGTATGTTAGCCACCATATATGCTTAGTCGCTGCTGCAACCTCACCACTTTACCCCTTCCTTTCCCTTAAGCTTAAATAGTCTTGATCTCGCGGGTTTTGAGATTGCTGAGTCCTCATGACTCACCAGATACTATCACAACAGTTGCAGGTGCCGATGATACCAGTGCAGGTGATGCAATCGACCTCAGATGGGAGCTCAAAGAAGACCTTGGTCGTTGCTATGTTTCGTTTCATGTTGATCAGTAGTGGAGCCCAGTCGGGACGATCGGGGATCTAGCAGTTGGGTTATCTTCTTTTCTTTTGGCTTCGTCCGTAGTCGGACTATGTGTGTACTCTGAATGATGTATGATTTATTTAAGTACTTGTGTGAAGTGGCGATTGTAAGCCAACTCTTTATCCCATTCTTGTTCATTACATGGGATTGTGTGAAGATGACCCTTCTTGTGACAAAACCACAATGCGGTTATGCCTCTAAGTCGTGCTTCGACACGTGGGAGATATAGCCGCATCGTGGGTGTTACAAGTTGGTAATCAGAGCCATCCCCGACTTAGGAGCCCCCTGCTTGATTGTTTGCTGGCGTTGTTGAGTCTAGAACAAAAATGTTTTGAGTCTTAGGATTATATATATCGGAGAGTAGGATTCTTTTTACTCCTCAGTCCCTTCGTCGCTCTGGTGAGGTCTCCTGACGTAGATGTTTTGACTTTCCTCTCCTGAAATTTCACTAAATTTTTTTTAGGATCACGCGGGTATCTTGGAATCGTTCCGATGGTTTTGTGACGAGAACATTGTTCTTGGTGCCTCCTGTCTATTATGCGGCTTTGACCCGGGGAGTTGAGCTCCAAGGTGTTGTCGTCATAATTTTATCGTTGCAGTTCTGGAATACCTGAGTTTTGCCGACATCGAAAATCTCTTTTATGCAGTTGTTGGTGAGATAACCTCGATAACCCAGTACTGGGGCGAGCTCGAGAGTATTGCCATAACTCGTATAATGGATGCTTTTCGAAGGTTGAGGTACACGATTTCCGAAGGTTTCTTGGTTATGTGTTGACGGATGGATACAGCTTGGATGTAGGAATTTTTAGTTTTGGGTGAGATATATATTGCTTCCCCTGTATCCCCAACACCAGATTGCATAACCAGAAAGTTTTGGGAGTTTTATAGGTGGGAATTCAAGTAGCTCCTAGAATATCTTTTCGACAGATGCATGATATGAGATTGGGGTTTGAAGTCTAGTGGTCCGCCTGTCCATGGTCGTTTTTACAGTGGTCTCGTCGTGTCTTAAAGAACCCTTGGCTATGCTGGTTCGGGGACACTTCGTATGTCATGTGCTCTGCCTTGTACATGATGGTGCTGTACGATCGAGCCTGTGTGGGCCCCACCACGAAAACTTCGGACGGAATCTCTATCATATGTTTGTTCCGGCTTATTCTGCAAGCCAAATCCTTTGTTTTGTTTTGAGTTGTGGTATTCGAGTTGCTTCGAAGTCAAATGTTGAATCCATACCTTTCCTAAATGGTGTTCTCATATTTCTATGTGAATACTAATCCTTCTTTATCATCGGGATTGTCATGTGAATTCTTTTCCAACCGGTGCGCTTCTCTTTGAGATGATCCCGTCATTCTCCCCATCCGCAAGATCAACTCTAAGTTTTCTCAATGGTGTTTGTTTCGTTCATCTTAAGTTGTCTTTGTTTTCCCGCCCTCCCACCCTTTTTCTTCAAGGACTCAGATTTCTTAATCGGGTATCCATTTTATTGATGGGAAGTCTCTCCATTCTTTTTCGTCAATGTTCTTATCCGGTGATTCTTAGGAAGATACTAACGGAGCTTTGAGTTCACCATTTTTCATTCTTTTCTTCTCCGGTGGATTCAATTCAAGCTTTGTCGATCATATCCTTTCCTCGTTTCAAATGCTATCCCATGCCGGTGCCTCTCATAATTGTTCACCTCTCTCTATTCTTATCCGGAGTGCTCTAGATATCTCGGAAGATTCGTGTTTCCATTCTCAATCCGTTCAAGTTATTTTGAGGTTGTTATCTCATTCAAGCCATTTAATTCAACCGACGCAATCTCTCTTTTAAATCGTTCAACGATGTGTTTCTTTTGAGTGGGCCCTAACCCACAGGTCTTTTTCCCAGGATCTTACCTGACTCTTCTAATTTTCCCGGAGCTATTCCCAAATTCTTTTGCAAGTTTGACGTAAGAATGAGTTTTTCATCAGTCATATGCCTTTGTCCAAGATCTTCCAAATTCTTTCATCATTGATTCAACCTTTCTATTCTTTATTATGGAGTGTCTCAACAATTCATGGTGGTGTTTCTCGTTGTCATTCTTGAATTTTGAAGACCGAAGAAGAGTTTTCCTCCAAATCCTTACCCGTTCTTCCAGAGATTACTGGTTCCAGCTTGATGCCATCCTCTCATAATTGCTTTCAATTGTGAGAATTCTTTTCACCCATCCAGACCAATTCAGGAGTCTTTACAGTTTGATTCTCCGGAGCCCATCTTCTCAGAATTATTCATTCCAACTTTTAGTTCTCATTCTCCAAATCTTCCCGGCGAATTGTGCCTTTGCTACTTTCATTTTCAATTCTTACGGTGGTTCGTTCAAGATTTCACTTCCTTCGTTATCATATCAAATATTCATTGTTTCCAAATCCCACCGGTGGTTCCATCAATACCTTCTGAAGTTTGCGCTATATCTCTCTTAATTCTTTCTACGGGAATAAGTAGTATGCCAAATCCATTGCTTGTCATCAATTTAATTTGATGAAGGATAAGCATACAAAAAAATCTTATTCTTATTTCCTCGAGGTAATTCAATTCTTTTCTTCCGGAGATTGTTCATGATGAAGTAATTCTCGACTTTAGTGTTTCATCTTTTCCTTTTCTGGAGTTCCAAGTTTTCTCGGTTATATCGTCGCGAAGCTTCATCTAAATCACCGCAAGGCTTCACCTTGTGTTTTCAACTTCCCTTTCTTTTTATCATCCTTTTATTATCAGAGTTCTTCATGGAGGCTCTACATGGTGGTTCATCAAGGATTTAATTCCTTCTCGAAGTGTTCATCGAGATTCTTTTCAGAGGAGTTCAAGCATTCTTCATCTTGCATTCCAATGTGCAATTCTCCTCCCTTATCTTTTGAGATGGTGTTATGTCACTCTTGACAATTTCCTTCATGTTTCATGATTCACATGTTGTCAAGAATGAGGTATTTTAAATCCATATCTCTTCGTTGGAGTTATCTTGTGTCATATTTCACCTAAAGCCTTCCCTAAGGAATGTTACTATTATGGTGCTTATCTATGACCCAAGTTTTCTCCTATCCTCTCGGCAAAAGAAGTTTTCATCTCTTCGTTGATCTCAAGCAATCAATTGTTTCCGTTAGTGGCCGGTTGTCACCTCATCATTTTGAGATGTTTGCCATAAGCCCACAACAAGCTTGTGCTTTTCGTTGTTGATTTTCCAACGACTCCGTCATAACCTTCTTGAAAGGGTGCTTTCCAAGCTCATTTGTGGCAGAAGTTGGCATTTTCTTCTCCATTCTGTTATTCCAATGATCTATCTTCTATTCTTTCTTTCGGAGGCTTTGTGAGGTTGCTCTCATTGACCGATCATCTCGTTTTGTCAAGATCATGTTTCTTTTCGTGCTTATCCATTTAACCCGAGTGCTGTGTTCTCATTCAAGTTCTTTTCATCTTATCAAGTTTTGCCTCCCTTCTCAACCGGCGTGCTGTCTGAAATCCTTCTTACCCCTTGTGCCATTCTTTAAATAGTTCCGGAGGCAGTGTGTTGTTGATTTCATCAAGTATCACCCCATCTTCTCAAGTTCATGTTCTATTCCTTCCATTTACAGTCGGAGTGCTGCCAAAATTATATCATTCTTATTCATTCTTATCTCGTTTCAACCGGAGTGGTTTCAATTCCTTCTTGTCCATTGTACTCGTCATTCATAGCTTTGGTACCTCCAAGGTTCAAATGGTGTTCCTTGTTTCTATTTTCTACCGCAATGCTCCCAATTGTGTTCAACTCCGTTGTGTTCTTTCTTTCAACTTTTCAACCTCTCAAGGTTCTTTGGTTTCACTCTTTTGTCGAAGAAGCAACTTAGCTTTACCTCTTCTCTTCCTCTTCCGTTTTCTCTCCGGTGCCATCCTAGATCTCGGGACGAGATCCTCTTGTAGTGGTGGAGTGTTGTGACGCCCCGAGACCGACGCTTCAGAAGACTTCCAGCTATTCCGAGTTTTGCCATATGTTTCTTTTGTGCTTGCTCTTTTATTTTTGCATTGCATCATGTCATCATGTCATCATGCCATTTAATTTTTAAAACTCATCTAAATAAATCGTATGGATCTTCGGTCCATTTAAATTGAGGAAACTCACATGGTGGGTTCTCTTTAAAACATACCCTCCCGATATTTAGGGAGATACTATAAAATATTCCATTGTTTTGGAATCACCCATGAACCCACTTACATATTAAATCCCTTGGCCTTTTCTTCTTCAAGTTTTGGCTCTCTAACCTTGCCAATATTTCTTTCATCATTTTCCGGAGCTCCACCAAAAATCTGAACATTTTTGGACCTTCCCAAACCCTCACTTCCGTTCAAACTCATTTGAATTAATTTCAAATGAGTTTGAATTTAAATCTTTCAATCATGCCTCTTTCTATTTTCTTGGAACGAGCATATTTTTGCGAATTCGGGAAAATTATCCCCATGCGCAAAGCTTCCCCCTAACCTCTCTTTCTTTTCTCTGTTCTGTTTTATTTTTCATTAGCGAGAAAGAGAGCCCAGCAGCCTAATTTTGGCCCAATGACCAGGCCAGCCTTCCTAACCCTTCTAACCCTAGCCCCCAACCGATCCAGCCCGCAGCGCTCTCTCCCTGATCCCTTCTCCTCTCCCTTGACTCCCTCCAGTGCCGCAACCCCAGGAGCCCGATCCCCATCTCTCCCTCTCCTCGCGCCCGACCCCCATCTCCCTCCGCGCGCAGCCCTCGATCCCCCTCCTCTCCTCGCGTCGCCTCCTCCTCCCGTCGCCCTGCCTCGACGCCCGCACCTCCGCCGGCCTTGGCCTCCCACGGCTGCCGCTGCTGTGGTCCACTGCCGAGCTCTCCACCGCGCCCGAACCCTCCTCCCGCGCGTGGCCCCATCCTCTCCGCCGCCGCCCTCAACCCTCCTCGGCGTCATCCATGGCCACGCCGCCTTCGCGCCTCCCCGTCGACCCCGCATTCCGCCCTCGCCGGAGAAGCAGACCAGGCCGGACCTCCTCTGCGCCCCATCTCTCCATCTCCTCCTCGCCCGCGACCCGCGCTATGCGCTCGCGGCTGCGCCATGGCCACCTCCCTCCACTGCAGACGCGCCCTTCGGTCTCTGTGCCTCACGCCCCAGCTCGTTGTTGGCCTCTGCTCCCCTTGCCGAAGCCCGCGCCAAGGCCAGCGCCCAGCGTCTGCTCCGTCTCGACCGCGCCCTGCTACCGTTGCTCTTCACGCGCGCCGCCATCCCTCTGCTGCCTCGCCGGACCTCTGTCCTCCGCCTTCTCCCTCCCCGCAGATTTCTGCTGCTTCGTCCCCGCACCACCCGGTGACCCCGCCGTCACTTCTGACCTCCTCCATGCCCTATAGCCGCTGCTGTTTTGCCACACCACCACAGCAACGGTGCATCGCGAGGTTGCTGCGCTGGACGCTAAGTACCACGACCACCACGTTCCGTTTCTTCACTGTCAAGGCCGAGAGGACGCCAAGTACCACGACTGTAGCCGGTGTGCATTTTTGTCAAGTCCGACTACACGTGTACGACTACATCCGAGGTGGATTTCGTCAAGTACCCCTTCGGATGGGCCAAGTTCGACTACGTGGATTTCACCAAGTACCTCTACGGACGACTGAGACCCTGGTTTCGACAGGTTCCTCACGGCGACCCTGAACATCTACGACAACGTGTACAACTTCAGTCGCGAGAACGTCTACTTCCACCACGACACTTGTACAACTACTTCCACTACGATATGTACCACTACCGTCGCCACGTGAACAACTACTTCCCTCGACGACTTGAACCGCTCCGAAAACGCACGCTTCAAAGGTATAACCGCCGAGACGACGCCCATGAACGAATGCATGTGTTGTATGAGATGAATCGTATGTTTGCACCGTGCCCGTTTGATCCTTGTACGTTCCTTCCTCGTTCCCCATGCCGCCGTCCCGTGGGAACCCGAAATCCGGGGGCACCCCACCATCCTTGCATGACACACTCACACCCATTTCCTTTTGCACCGGTATCTCCGTGAGCTACCGGAACCGATATGTTGCCGTGGCATCATTTTCGGATATGTTGCCGTGGCACCATTTTTGTTTCGCCGCTGTGGCACCTTTTCCCTTCCGCCATGGCGACAAACGCCTCGTATCATGCTCATGTTAACGTTTTCATAAATTGCATAAAACTTGTATATGTCATCTGCATCATGATAACAACATTTAATTGGTTAAAATTGTGTTTGCCTTAAACTACTAAGTGACATGGGGACTTTCCGGAATTGTTGTTTGTTGTTCCGGCCTCATTTAAACTTGCCTAAATTGTTAGTTTAATTATGCTTCACCCCTTGCCATGTTTAACAACATTTAATATTGTTGGTTAGCCTAACCGAGAGAGAACTAAATAATTGATGTGGTGTTTCGTCAATATGCAACTCGTTGCATATTGAGCTCCATTTAACTTGTAGTATTGTTTGTTGCACTTTGTCATGCCATGCCTCATTAAACCGGACATGCATCATACTTGATTGTGCATCATGCCATGATTATGCTTGTGTGTTCACCGTGTTGTTTGCTTCTTTCCGGTTTGCTTCTCTCGTTAGCTTCGGTTTCGTTCCGGAGTTGTGAGGATTCGTTCGACTACGTCCGTTTGTCTTCTTCATGGACTCGTTCTTCTTCCTTGCGGGATTTCAGGCAAGATGACCATTACCCTCGATATCACTTCTATCTTTGCTTGCTAGTTGCTTCGTTCTATCGCTATGTTGCGCTACCTATCACTTGTTTACCATGCCTCCCATATTGCCATGTCAGCCTCTAACCTTTTCACCCTTCCTAGCAAACCGTTGCTTGGCTATGTTACCGCTTTTGCTCAGCCCCTCTTATAGCATTGTTAGTTGCAGGTGAAGTTGAAGATTTCTCCATGGTGGACAGGATTATGATTGGGATATCACAATATCTCTTATTTAATTAATGCATCTATATACTTGGTAAAGGGTGGAAGACTCGGCCTTATGCCTGGTGTTTTGTTCCACTCTTGCCGCCCTAGTTTCCGTCATACCGGTGTTATGTTCCTGGATTTTGCGTTCCTTACGCGGTTGGGTGATTTATGGGACCCCCTTGACAGTTCGCTTTGAATAAAAATCCTCCAGCAAGGTCCAACCTTGGTTTTACCATTTGCCTACCTAAGCCTTTTTCCCTTGGGTTCTGCAGACTCAAGGGTCATCTTTATATTACCCCCCCGGGCCAGTGCTCGTCGTGAGTGTTGGTCCAACCTGTCAACCGCCGGTGGCCACCAAGGGTAACTCTGGGCTGGCCTACCGGAAGTTTGGACAATCCGGTGTGCCCTGAGAACGAGATATGTGCAGCTCCTATCGGGATTTGTCGGCACAGTGGGAGGCTTTGCTGGTCTTGTTTTACCATTGTCGAAATGTCTTGTAAACCGGGATTCCGAGTCTGATCGGGTCTTCCTGGGAGAAGGTCTATTCCTTCGTTGATCGCGAGAGCTTATCATGGGCTAAGTTGGGACACCCCTGCAGGGTATAATCTTTCGAAAGTCGTGCCTGCGGTTATAGGCAGATGGGAATTTGTTAATGTCCAGTTGTAGATAACTTGACACCAGATACGAATTAAAACGCATCAACAACGTGTGTAGCCGTGATGGTCTCTTCTCGGCGGAGTCCAGGAAGTGAACACGGTTTTGGGTTATGTTTGACGTAAGTAGGAGTTCAGGATCACTTCTTGATCATTGCTAGCTTCACGACCGTTCCGCTTGCTCTCTTCTCGCTCCTATTTGCGTATGTTAGCCACCATATATGCTTACTCGCTGCTGCAACCTCACCACTTTACCCCTTCCTTTCCCTTAAGCTTAAATAGTCTTGATCTCGCGGGTTTTGAGATTGCTGAGTCCTCATGACTCACCAGATACTATCACAACAGTTGCAGGTGCCGATGATACCAGTGCAGGTGATGAAATCGACCTCAGATGGGAGCTCAAAGAAGACCTTGGTCGTTGCTATGTTTCGTTTCATGTTGATCAGTAGTGGAGCCCAGTCGGGACGATCGGGGATCTAGCAGTTAGGTTATTTTCTTTTCTTTTGGCTTCGTCCGTAGTCGGACTATGTGTGTACTCTGAATGATGTATGATTTATTTAAGTACTTGTGTGAAGTGGCGATTGTAAGCCAACTCTTTATCCCATTCTTGTTCATTACATGGGATTGTGTGAAGATGACCCTTCTTGCGACAAAACCACAATGCGGTTATGCCTCTAAGTCGTGCTTCGACACGTGGGAGATATAGCCGCATCGTGGGTGTTACAAAAGGCGGGAAAGCAGCTGGCGCGCCAGCCAAGCGGCGGGCTGACCGCCCGCCACCCGCGCGCCGCGTGGCTCCCTTCGGCTGGAAGGACCTGCCAGCCCACGCGTGCGACGGGACGCCGCTGCAGGCCAGGACCCACCACTTCCGTGCCTCGGCCCGTGCGCAGATCTTTTGTGGCCCGAAACCGACCGCACGTCTTCCGGCGGCGATTCCCACTCGCCATCAAGGCGCGATAATCGCGGGTCATGGGGGAGTGGGCGCAGTTAATCCCACGCCCCCCCGCGCCTCGCCTCCTCGGCTTCACCGCACGTGGCTATAAGTAGGGGCGGGGAGGGTCAGCATCAGTCGTTCGCACGCTCGCCGTCGCCCTGCCTCCTCCGTTTCCTTCCTCGCCGTAGTTGCCCTTCGCTGTGCTCCCGCTCCGCCGTTCTTTTCGTCTTCCCAGCGTGCCACGGGCTCGCTACCTCCACGCCGAGCGCTCTCCGCCGCCACACTCACCGGCATGGCTCCGACGTCGAGCTCTTGGGACGGCTCCACCTTCCGCAACGACCACATCGATTTCCTCCGCAAGACGCAGCGGCTGCCGGGCGAACATCTCGTGTGAGTCCGTCTTGCACTAGCGAGGGAGGTAGCGCCGGCGCCGGAGGAAGGCGAGCGAGTGATCTTCTACTCGCACTGCCTGCGCGGCGTCGGCCTCCCCGCGAGCGGCTTCTTCCGCGCAGTTCTCGATTTCTACCAGCTTCAGCCGCACCACCTCACCCCCAACACGGTGGTGCTGCTGTCGGCCTTCGTCTCGTTGTGCGAGGGTTTCCTCGGCGTCCTCCCCACCATCGAGCTCTGGGGGGAGTTTTTCCAATCCAAGCTCGGCACGGTCGTCGCGGGCGTGCCGGCTCCGTGCGGCGCCTTCATCGCCATAAGGAGGTCCGCCACTGACAACCCCTTCCCTCCTATTGCGCTGATCCAGTCGATGAAGCTCTGGCAATGTTCTTACTTTTACGTGAAGAACGTTACCCCGAACGGTGATTACGTCCACTTGCCAACTTACATGGCCTGCCCGCCGGCGGCGAGGCCGGCTTCATGGTCCTACCGGGCCAGGTCGCTAACGCCGGCTGGAGCTGGTGCCGTCGCCCGGCTTCGGGTGCTGGTCCAGTCGGAGCGCCTGACCGGGCCCGACTTGATCGGCGCCTTCGTCGAGCGCCGGGTTCTTCCGCTTCAGGGCCACCCTCATCTGATCTGTCAGATGAGCGGCCGCTTCGACCCAAGCCAGCTCAGCACCAGGGAGAAGCCTCACGACGAGGTGTCGTACATGGTGAACTACATCGCCAACTGCAAGCTCACTGAGGACTGGCAGTATGGCAAGGCGTTGTACTCTCGCGCCTATCCACCACCCTTGGTAAATTTTCTTTCTTCCTTTGTTGCCCAATTTTCTTTTCTGGCCGACTCTTGATCAGTCGGTTTGTCTTCAATCAGAATCCTCTCCTTCATCCTTCGCCCGGGACAGCGGGGCCGGAGCACGAGTTCGCCCCAGACCGTGAGGCGGACGACTTTGAGGACGCTGACTTGGGGGCGGCCGCCCTGGACGACGACGCCGCGGGGGGCAGCGGCGAGACAGGCGGCTCTGGCTTCACTGCCGGTTTTGACGATTGGCCCGATGATGACGAGGCTGATCCCATTCCGCGCCGCCAGCCGGCGATCGACCCCCAAGGCGCCGGCCCGTCCGGCGGGCCGACCGCGCGAGGCGACGCACAGAAGCGCCGGGCGGCGCCGACTCTCATTGGAGGCCGGCCGAAGAAGCCCAAGGGGTCCGCGGCGGCGACCAAGCGGGACGAGGCGGCCGCGAAGGCGGCTCGCTTCTGCAAAGTGGTGAAGCAGCCGTAGGCGGTCTCGGCGTAAGTTCTGGTCCTTACACACTTTTCTTTCTTTCTTTAGTTGGTGTTCTTCTAAGTCCTTTCTCTATTTTGCCAACCAGGGCCCCGCTCTCTCTTGAGCGGACAACCGCCGCCTCCATAGTCGGCGGGGCAGGAGGGTTTGCAGGCTCCCGTCGCATAGACCCCCACGCCGAGCTTCAGGCGGCGACGGAGTGGAACGCGCGGGAGGCGCGGGAGGCAGAGGGGCGAAGGGCAGCCGCTGCCGAGTCGGCCCAGGAGACGACGGCGGAGTCGGCTGAGGCGCACTCCGACGCTGCAGCCAGGGCCCGGGCGGAAGCCGAGGCCGCAGAGAGGGCGGCGGAAGCCCAGCGTGGCCAGCCTCCGCAACTCGTCATCCCCCTCCGCTCTTCCGGACATCCCGGTGCCCCGCCGGAGGAAATCGGCCGTGACCCGCCGGCGATGGAGAGGGAGGGGGGCGACGTAGTCGTCCCGAAGGGAGAAGTGGTGCCGCCTCCGTCGGCCGGGACTGGCCAAGGCGGCCAGCCCAAGGTGCCGCCCGAGCAGCCGGCGGGAGGAGAGCCGACTGCAACGGTGGATCTTGTAGTCCTGTCGCCGGCTCGCCGGCGTGCGGGGAGGGCGGTTTCAGATCCAGATCCGCAGAGGGCGGCCGGCTCCAGCTCGTTGTCGCATGATTTGGAGTCGGCCACAGCTTGCTCGCCGGGGTGGACGCCGGGCGGTGGGACGACCGCGCTGAACTTGGCGGCACAAGATGTTCGTAGCCGGCTTCAGGCTCAAGACACCGCGCTGCAGCAGTGTACCCGAGAGTTTCTTGCGACCCGGGCGATCGTTCGGGTGAGTTTTCTTGCTCATGATTTTTTCTGTGGGGGCGCGTCAGCGCACCCACTGGGTGTAGTCCTCGAGTTCCGAGTCGGCTGCTGAGCAGGCGGCTTGGAACTTCTTTGAAGACTTTGCCTTACTGACTCGCTTTGCTTGCGCAGGATTATCACAACCTCCACGCCGCTACCTTCAACTCCCAGGTCCGGGAGGAAAATCAAAGGGCCGCCGATCTGACGGAGAGCCGGCGTGAGTGTCTTTGTCTTTTTATCTCATGTGGGGGCGCGTCAGCGCACCCACTGGGTGTAGTCCCCGAGATTCGGGCCGACTGCTGAGCAGTCGGGTCGGATCTTTCTTGCCGACTTCTTTCTTAACTTCTTCTTTCCATACTGGCAGGAGCCAACGCCGACTTGAGGCAACAGCTGGGCGTGGCCCAGACCGCCCTTCGCACCAAGGAGGGCGAGCTCAGTGCCCTGGCTCTGGAGCGTGACTGCCTGGCCAAGAGACTGGCCGACCAGGAGGAAAGCCACAGGGCGACCCTGAAGGTGGCGCAGGACAGTGAGGCCGCCCTCAAAGCCGAATACGAGACCGAGGAGGCGAGCTGGGCCGAGGCGAGGCAAGCTTTGAGCGAAGGCTACGTCCGAGTCGAGGATTTGTTTGACGGTAGGCCGCCTTCTTCTTCACTTTTTGCTTGTTCTTTGTAAGCCAGTTTATCTCCTAACTTGCTTTGTTTCTTTCTTCTTTGTGAAGAGTACTTTCCTGGCTATTCTGTCACCGCCAACCAAGCCATCGAAGCTCATCACGAGGCCCGGCGACAGGCTGGGGTTGAGATCGCGCCGGGTGCCAACCGGTCGCTTGAGGAGCAGCTTCTGGCGATCCAGGCCCGCCTTCAGCCGGCCTACGGCATGCTCCGCTGGTTTCAGCGTGCCGAAGCACAGGTGCTGGCCGCCCTCTGGCCTGGCGAAGTAATTCCTCGCACCCCCAGCCGTACCGCCGACTGGCTGGAGGTAGCCATCGGCCGCCTTGAGGCCTGGAAGGCTTCAGCAGCTCGATCCGGCACCCGCCGGGCGCTAGAGTTCGTCCGGGCTTGGTACCCTGGGCTGAACTTGGATCAACTGCGCACCTGGCGACAGGAGGCTGACGAGGAACTGGAGGCGGTGCGGCCGGCTATCATCCAGCGTGCCTCGGCGATTGCTGACTTCACCGACACCAGCGCCTTTGCTCCTGAGGTGAACGAGGACGGCGTCGCACAGCCGGAGGAATGGTTCGGGCTAAACCCGGCCGACGGTGAAGACTCGGCGGAGGAGATTGACTCCAGCGACGAGGGCGAAGAGGAGGAGGAGGAAGACGGCGAAGACACTGTGCCGGATGTCGAAGCAGCCAGCCAGCCTCAGCCTGACCGTGCCTCCAGCAACGAGGCGCGCGAATGCTCCGCCTGCCACCGGCGACGACCAGGCCGAGACTTGCCAACCGGCCACTCCTCCAGCCGACACCGCCGTCTCCACCAATCTTCCTGATGCTCCGGGCGCTCCCTTGGCTTGATTCACTATTTTTACTTTCCTGCTTGTCACTTTTTGAATAGATTTGTTATCTTTGCGCAATTCCACCCACTAGGGGTGTATTCAAACTTCGTTGAATGCCGGCCTCTCGAAGGCCTTTTGTGTAAATATTATTATGCATGAGCTTGGCTTCCATTCCTACTTGCTTTTCATCTCTCGGCTTTTTTCCTTTGCCGCCTTCCCTTGGTTGCCGCCTTCCCAGCCGGACAGTTGCTCTGCAGTCTGTGGTCGGGTAAGGAGTTCAGCCGTCTGGGAAGGTAAGTAGTCAAGCTTTCTTAGATTGTAGCAGAGTAGGAAAGGAAGCCGGCCAGCCGGCTGCTTCGACAGCCGGTTGGCGAGGGGGAAGCCGGCTTGTGTTATGTAAGTTCGTTAGTCCTTAGCCATTTTTCATGTGGGCATCCTTTCCGCCTTCAACTCTTGCTAGTCGGGCAGCCGATTCTTCGAGCTGTGCCTTTCTCAAGAGAGGGCTTGGGTGTCGGCACATTACTTGCCTGACTGCAGGTAGAACTTGGACATAACTCAAGGCGGCAAGTCCCCGGGCCAACTAGTCGGACCCAGTGCCGGACGGAGAAATTAAATGTGGTGGGGTAACCATGGGTATGATACCCAGCATACATAGATAAAATAGGGCAGTCCCCGAGAACTCCTCGGGGGGGCCGTTGTCTGATACTTAATACCAAAGGTAGCGTGATACATACTGCATTTCAACTGTAAAATCTTTGAAGAAGATTAGCGTTCCATGGGCGCTCCGACTCCTTGCCGGAGTCGTCTCTCTTGCGTGCCTTCGGCTTCTGTGCGTCGATTAAGTAATAGGAGTCGTTTCCTAGAGCCCGGTTGATGACGAAGGGGCCTTCCCAAGGTGCTGAGAGCTTGTGCTGGCCGGCTGTTCGCTGTATCAGCCGGAGCACAAGGTCTCCCTCTTGGAAGAATCTTGGCTTCACCCTTCGACTGTGGTAACGGCGCAGACCTTGCTGGTAGATGGCGGACCGGCTGAGGGCTAACAGCCGGCTTTCTTCCAGCAAGTCGACACCGTCTTCTCTTACTTCTTTAGCCTCCGCCTCCGTGTACATGGTGACCCGAGGTGAGTCGAATTCGATGTCAGTTGGGATGACAGCCTCGGCACCATATACAAGGAAGAAAGGGGTGAAGCCGGTTGACTTGTCTGGGGTAGTGCGCAGACTCTAGAGGACGGCCGGTAGCTCGTCGAGCCAGCAGCCGGCCGAATGCTCCAGCGGCACGACCAGTCGGGGCTTGATGCCGGAGAGGATGAGGCCGTTTGCTCGCTCGACTTGGCCGTTTGACTGCGGGTGGACAACGGACGCTAAGTCCAGTCGGATGCCCTGTGTCGCGCAGAAACGTGCCAGTGCTCCCTTGGCAAAATTTGTGCCGTTGTCGGTGATGATGCTGTGTGGCACGCCATACCGAGTTGTAATATCCGCAATGAATGTGACGGCAGTCGGCCCATTCAGTTTCTTGATCGGCTTTGCTTCAATCCACTTGGTAAATTTGTCCACAGCGACAAGCAGATGTGTCATGCCGCCGCGCGCCGTCTTGAGAATGGGCCGACCATGTCCAGTCCCCAGATGGCAAAGGGCCAAGTGATGGGGCTGGTCTTGAGTGCAGAAGCCGGCAGGTGTTGCTTGGAGCCGAAGACTTGGCACCCTTTGCAGTGTTTGACTAGTTCCTTGGCATCCTCCAAAGCAGTCAGCCAGAAGAATCCATGGCGGAAAGCCTTGGCGACGAGCGCCCTGGAGGCGGCATGGTGGCCACATTCGCCTTGGTGGATTTCTTCGAGGATTGCTATGCCTTTCTCTGGCTCGACGCAGCGCTGGAAGACTCCGGTAGCACTGCGCCTGACCAACTCTTGGTTCATTATTGTGTAAGCTCCGGCTCGGCATTGGACTTGTCTTGCCGAGATCTCGCCAGTCGGTAGCTCTCCATTTACCAGGAAACGGAGGATGGGCTGGGCCCATGATGGAGCTATGATATCTTCGACTGCCAAAACGGCTACTGCAACCAGGGTGGGCGGGCTGGGTTGTGAGGAGTTGGAGTCGGCCTCCGCCTGCTATGTAGCTGCAGTCCCCGGGCCGGGTTCGACTATGGCAGTCCCCGAGCCGGCTGCCGAAGTCCCCGAGCCGGCTGCCGAAGTCCCCGGGCCGCCTGCCTGGTCCCCGAAGTCGGATCCGACTGCGTCGGGGTCAGGCGGCACGAAGATGGAACTGGATTCCGGAGATGGCTTGACAGATGGCTTGAGGAGGCGTTGGAGGGCGACACCGGTTGGTATAGCTTGTCGGGTGGAGCCTATTCGTGCCAGGGCATCTGCTTGCTCATTGTCGGCCCGTGGCATGTGAAGGAACTCACACCCCTCGAAATATCCGCTGAGCTGCTGGACGAGGAAATGGTAGGTTGCCATGTTTGCGTCCTTGGCATCCCAGTCGCCGGATGATTGCTGAACCACTAAGTCCGAGTCGCCATAACACAGGATCCGGCGGATGCCGAGTTCCTTGGCTAGCCGGAGCCCGTGTATGAGCGCCTCGTACTCGGCCACATTGTTGGAGGCAGCAAAGTGGATTTGCAGTATGTATCTGAGTTTGTCGCCCTTGGGAGAGGTGAGGACGATGCCGGATCCCAAGCCGGTGCACATCTTGGATCCGTCAAAGTGCATCCGCCAATGAGTGGAGTCGGGGCCGGTGGCAGGTACTGGGTCTCGGCCCAGTCGACGAGGAAGTCGGCCAATGCTTGGGATTTGATGGCAGTGCGGGGCTGATAGTAGACTGTATAAGGAGCGAGCGCGATGGCCCATTTCGCCACTCAGCCGGATGCATCCTGGATGCCTATGATCTCGGCAAGCGGGGCAGTGCATACGACCGTGATGGGATGTTCTTGAAAGTAGGGCTTGAGTTTCTTGGAGGCGAAGTACACACCGTAGCACATTTTCTGATAGTGCGGGTAGTTCTGTTTTGAGGCGGATAGTACTCCGCTCAAATAATATACCTTCCTCTGGACTAGCTGAGCTCGGTCTTCTTTGGGACGTTGGACTACGATGACCGTGCTGACCACCCGGCTGGTACAGGCGATGTAGAGGAGCATGGGGTCCTTCTCAGTTGGGGCCGCTAAGACAGGTGGTGTGGACAACATCTTCTTCAGCTCGTGGAAATTTTGGTCCGCCTGGTCATTCCAATCAAAGTGAGTGGACTTCTTCATGAGTCGGTAGAGGGGGAGAGCCTTCTCTCCGAGCCGGCTCATGAAGCGGTTCAGAGACACCAGGCATCCAGTGAACTTTTGGACGTCTCGCAGCTTGGTAGGGACCTTCATTCTCTCTATAGCCTTGATCTTCACTGGATTGCACTCGATGCCGCGTTCGGAGACCAGGAAGCCTAGAAGCTGGTCGGCTGGTACCCCGAACACGCACTTCTCCGGGTTGAGCTTGATCTGAAACCGGCATAAATTCTCAAAGGTCTCCTTGAGGTCTTCCAGCAAGGTGCTGCGCTTCTCCGTCTTCACCATGACATCGTCTACGTAGACGTGGGCATTTCTGCCGAGTTGCTTGAGGAGGCATTTCTGCATGCAACGCTGGAAGGTGGCACCGGCATTTCTCAAGCCGAATGTCATAGTCAGGTAACAGAAAGCTCCGAATGGGGTGATGAAGGCGGTCTTCAGGCGATCAGCCGGGTTCAACTTTATCTGGTGGTAGCCTGAATAAGCATCTAAGAAACTCAACAGCTCGCATCCGACTGTGGAGTCTATCACTTGGTCGATCCTTGGTAGGGCGAACGGATCTTTAGGGCAGGCTTTGTTGAGGCTGGTGTAGTCGATGCACATGCGCCACTGCTTGTTCTTCTTCAACATGAGGACCGGGTTGGCAAGCCATTCTGGAAAGAACACTTCCATAATGAAGCCGGCTGCCAGAAGTTGGGCTATTTCTTCTCCGACTACTCTTCTCTTCTCTTCCGACAGGCGGCGCAAGGGCTGCCTGACCGACTTTGCATCAGATCGGACGTGTAGCTTGTGCTCGGCGAAATCCGTCGGGACACCCGGCATGTCCTTGGGGGACCATGCAAAGACGTCCCGATTCTCACGGAGGAAATCGACGAGCTCGCCTTCCTATTTGTTGTCAAGGCCTGTGCCTATGACAGCGTGCCTCTTCGGCTGCTCCAGGTCCAGAGGTATCTTCTTTGTCTCCTTGGCCGGCTGGAAAGAACCTTGAGCTTCACATTCTTTGGGGTCAGGGGACAAGGCCGGCTGCTTGCCAGCCAAGGTCACAATTCGATCCAGCATCTTCCTCTCTTCGGCGATCACGAGGGACTCGGCCAGCCGACTGCTGGCTGCTGCACACTCAGAAGACTTCTTATAGTCTCCGGCTATGGTGATAATGCCCTTGGAACTCGGCATCTTCATCTTGAGGTAGGCGTAGTGGGGCACAACCATAAACTTGGCCAACGCTGGTCGGCCAAGCAATGCGTGGTACGGGCTCTCCAAATCCACTACCTCAAACCATACTGCCTCTCGACGGAAATGATCCTTGTCCCCAAAGAGGACATCCATCTTGATCTTGCCGATTGGTGAGCAGGACAGGCCGGTTACGATGCCTTGGAACACAGTCCGGCTTGGCATGAGTTGCTTTGGCTTGATGTTGAGCTTCTCCATTGTATCTCGGTATAGTATGTTGATACTGCTCCCGCCGTCTATCAGCACGCGGGAGAATCGGGCGGCACGCCTCTCCGTCGCCAGGGTGGCATCCAAAACCAGGGCGTAGGAGCCAGGAGACGGCATCACCTCTGGGTGGTCGTCCCGGCTCTAGCTGATGTGCTTCTCTGACCAATGCATGAACTCAGGGTTATTGGAGGCGACCGCGTTGACTTCTTGCTGCTGTCGGCACCGGCTGCGCCGATCTTCTGTCTGGCTGGTGAACACGACGTAGGCGGCTTGCTCGTCGGGGAACTCGTCTTGGACAGCTCCGACTGCAGGCCGAGCGGCCGGCTGCTGCGGGGCAGGAGGCGGCTGGCCTGCAGGCGGAGGCAGCAACAGCCCCTCGCCCTTGGAGACTCGGGTGAGCCAATGACACTTCCGTGTTGTATGGTTGGACGGCTTCGCGCTGCTGTGGAACTTGCAGGGGGCGTCGAGGGTTTGCTCGTAGGAGAAAGCCGACTGTCAAGCCGGCCTGCCACCCTACTGCTTCTTCGGAGCCGGTCGTCCCTCAGGCTGCTCTTCGTCGATCGTGGCCACCTGCTGGCTAGTGGAAGGCGGCATAGGGGCCTTGCACTTGTGGTCGTTTTGATACAAGCGCCGGCTTGATTCTCCAGCCGGTGTTTTGGGAGCCGGTGTCAGCACTTTCCCGGAGGCGTCTACCCAGAGCTTGGTCTTCATTGAGAAGTCGGTCGTGGCGTACTTGTCCACGATGATCAGTAGCTCATCAAGGGTTGCCGGCTCATCATAGAGGAATAGGTGCTTGAGGAGAGTGCCCCCGCGGCACCCAGCAGTGAAGTACTCTATGGCCTGGACCTCGTGCACCCCTTCTCAGGAATTGCGGAGCTCGGCCCAATGCGTGAGGTAGTCGCGGGTTGATTCGCTGGGCCCTTGTACACACAAGGAGAGCTGTCGGGGCTTGGGAGCCCGCTTGTAGGTGCTGGTGAAGTTGCGTATGAAGGCTTCGGTGAAGTCTAGCCAGCTGTTGATGCTGTAAGGCTTGAGGCTGTTGAGCCAGGTGCGCGCCATGCCTTGGAGCATCAGGGGGACATATTTCACGGCAACGAGTCGATTGCCATTCGCTATGCGAACTGCGGTGGAGTAGTCGATCAACCAGTCTTCTGGCTTTACGGAGCCGTTGTACTTGGGCGTGTCTCTTGGGAGCGAGAACCCTTTGGGAAAAGGCTCGTCGCGGATGCGGGGGCCGAAACAAGGTGGGCTGGCATCATCTTCTTCTTCCTGGGCTAGGGATCGCGCTAGGCGGTCGATCCGATGGCGGGCGTCTTTCTCGCCGACTCCTTCGCGGCGACCAAGTCGGCCGCTGAGAGTCGGATGCTCGACAGGCGGTGGGGTGGGATATCTTTCCCCGCGAGGCGGAGGAGGAGGCAGGTCGCCTCGTCGTTCCACTCCTTGGGGGCGGCCTTCTGCGTCGCGCTCGATGGTAATGCGAGTCCGGCTGCGGCTAGCAGCCGGCTCCTTCTCTTGTCTTGTACGGGCGCCACCCGCAGTCGGCGTACGCGACATCGCACCGTGCTCTCGGCGAGGGGGGATCCAGCTTGGACGCCGGCTTCATGCCGTGCTGCGGCCGCGTCGATCAGCTGCTGGATGCATCTGGTCATGTAGGGGAGCTCGTTGGCCCCCAGTCCGTTTAGCTCGTCAATGACCGACTGGGCGGCGCGCAGATTCTCGAGGGGCGTGGCGTAGACTGGGCGGTCCGCTCCCAGCATGCTGGCGATGGCCGCGCCACATTTCTTGATGACGCCGACTTGGCTTGGCCCTTCTGGGGGCGGCGTGCCGAAGGCAGCACGGTCGACTTCACGCTGGTGGGCTTCCGTGAGGCGTATCATGGTGGCTATCTTCTGGCCCTCCACAAGGAGGGCAAGGCGACGTGCCTCCAGTGCCTGAGCGTCAGCGTCCGCCGGGATGGGGGCGGACAGGTCGTGCAACGCGGCCTGCAGGGCGTCACGGGCGTTCTCGTCATAGGCGACGCCATGGCTGATGACTAGCACTTCGGTGACGGTGCTGCCGCCACTGTCGGCTCGAGGGAGAGGGTCGTCAAAGACGATCACGTCGGAGGGGAAGGCGTCGAGTGATGCCGTGTCGGAATCGACAAGCATCAGGTCGGTGGAGCCGACCGACTCCAAGTCCGCGGTAGGCTCGCCGGAGACGTGGAGTTGGTCGAGGAGGCTGGCAAGGCAGCTCTCGGGGCAGCCTGTGCCCGCGTCGGATGCGGGCTCGTCGGAGATGCGAGTCTCGCCAAGAAGATCAGCGAGGCAGCTCGCTGCGCAGGCATCGTCGACGCTTTGCAGCGCGTCGGGGCAAGCGCCATCGGGCGTGCCAGGCTGGCTACGCTCGCTGGGGAGGAAGAGGTTTCCCATCCAGAGCAGGTCTCCGGACGACGGTGCACCTGGCGCCACGGTGGGCGCCAAATGTCGGGTGGTAGGTGCGACATATGCCAACGGATGGCTTATCATTGTGGGAGCCAGTAAGACATCACCGGTGCCTGGAAACGGGATAAGGCGAAGACATGCACGCCGGCGGATCTTACCCAGGTTGGGGGCTCTCCGTGGAGATAATACCCCTACTCCTGCTTTGCGCGGTCTCCGCATGATCACTAGATCGATAAGAAGCTACAAGAGGCTCCTTGAGCTGTTCGGTGGGAGGAGGAAGAAGGGCAAGGCTAGCTCTCTTCTCTTCCTATGGTAGTGTCTAAAACTCTCTGAGATCAACCCTTTGCATGGGTGTCCCGGGGGGTTTATATAGGCCTACCCCCCGGGGGTATAATGGTAATCCGGCCTGGGCGTGGGCCCAGGCCGTCAGCGTCTACGCCCGCCGGCTCCTGGGGCCCGCCGACTGATGGGCCCCGCCGGCTGCCGGCCCATTGGTTGACAGGCCGGCCCCACCGCTTGGGGGGTCTTGTCGGGGGTTGGTTATTGTCGCCTCGCCTCTGGTGACGAGGGATTTGTCGAGGTAGTCATGGCTACAGTGCCGCCGCCTTGCGGGCGTTCACTGTAGCCTTACCTCGTCTTGTCTGCTTAATAGTGCGCACGCCCCGGGGAGGGGAGCAAGCCGGCTGCAGGAAGCCGGCCTGGCCTTAAGCCGGCTAGGGGAGGCCAGGCCGCCTTCGGATGTCTCTCTGACCGAAGGGACCCGCCGCATCTGGGCCGTACCAGCGGCCCGTCGTGGATGGCGTCATGATCCGCATGGCAACAGTGCCTCGCCGGACAGGAGATGTCTGCCCCATACGGCGTACTATAGCCACGCTTGTTCCGAGATTCGGGGGTGGTAGGGTCCACTGTAGCCACGCCCCGTCTCGTCACTGTTATGGGGGGTTAACTATAGAGTGCGGCCCATGGCCGCCTGTCATGGGCCGGCTTTCTTTGGAGTCGGCCCTTCGTGAGCCGGCTTCGTTGGAGTCAGCCCGGTCGTGGCGTCCCCCAAAGATTGTTTTACGGCCGGGCCGCCTTCCGCTAGTCGGCCTAGGTGATAGCCGGCCCAAAGAAGGCGACCCCGTGTCTTGGGCGCTTCAAGGTTCGGTCGGCCCATTGTTTTTTCTGAGGGCTAAAGGGAGCTGGTTAGGCTACCCGTGATCATTTACTCCGACAGAGGCCACCTAAGCTATGGTTGTTTGGTTAACATCCGAACATCTGAATAGTGGTCAACATCCATCGGAGGCATGCATCACCTATGCATCGACGGCGGCCTCAATGCTGGGATTAAAACGACGATGCCGGGACCACGCGCGCCAGTACCTTTCTTATGCATGGCTGCACAGCTCGGCCCACCGGCTACCCTTGTCACTGCACCGGCCACAGTAACGGTTAGTTATGCAGCTGCTCGTCGGCGTCGCCTGAGGCGCTATCACAGTCCGCCTCCGCTGCAGCTGTCTTGCCTCAAATCCGCCGCACTGGCCCTCTACTCGCGGCCGCCGGCGCCGCTGAGGCGATTCAAAAAACGCCTCCAATACATGTCCGATTAGTAAAAGTACCTTCAAAGCTTCTTCAATCCGAGGCACTTTTCCAAGATGCCTTCGTATATGCGGGGATTCGAGGCGAACCCAAAAAACGCCTTCTTATGCAGAGGGATTTAAGGCGGAATAAAAAAATACCTTTTTATATACAATTTGGAGCCATTTTTAATAATGCCCTTATTAAAACACCTGCTAATAGCAACCGTGGTGTAGTGACATTGTCTGGCTATTTACCGCAAATGAACTGTTGTATGGCTCGGCTGTGGACCAGAGGACGTCGTTGACATTGTCAGACGTGATTGTAACACCTTAACGTTGAGTATTACATGAATTTATTCTCACAAACAAAGAGTAAATGAGGAAAACATAGCTAAAAAAATGAGAATGCTGAAGCAATTATTCGACATACTCACCATATATTGGCACGCATCACATAATGTTTCCAAACTTCTCTTGTGTATCTGGCCTGGACAATAATTCGGTACGAGTGAACTGCATGCATACTGTTGCACTTGTTTAAAATATGAATAGTTATATTCAAATTTGTACTGCCCACTTTAAAAGTGAAATGCCTAGATCCCAATGATCAGCGCACGATCGAGATAGAGAGTGTCCACTCTCTTAGGAGCCCAAATTCCGTTCTCGTTAAGTCCGGTTGAAAAAACAGTTATTTAAAGAAAACATGGTTTAATATGAAATACTTCATCACAACACAAAAGGAACTGAAATATATGAACGATACACTAGGAGACCACTTATGTTAGAACAAAGAGTATATATACTATCCATGCTACAACCCTTTATTTGCGTGTAAGATACTAGAATTTCTTCATCACCCGTTGGTGTATTTATGTAATTATGTTTCCTATAACTGTGGGCACTTTGGGGTACAGGCAGGGCATTTGGCCTTGCATTCATCCGGTGTCAGAAAGCATGGATGGCCCGGTAGGTTCTGGCAGCAGGAGCAGGCAAGCGAGTTCAAACTTTTGTCCGGGCAAGTTTTGGTGATGCAAAATTGCCCGCTAAATTTGCTCTCATCTAACGTTGTCGAGTTGAGCAGTACATTCGCTCTAGTATTTGCGTTTATGTGACCCCTTCTCCTTCCACCTTGGAGACGACCTGTTGCATGAAGTACACTATGTTATTATGCTTTTGCCCTCTCACGACTGAAAACACGAGCAAGAATCATGCGATGAATATGGCATGCACGCGAGAGATATGTACACTTACACTCTGAAGACGTTGCCAGGAATCCAATAAGGGACAAGATGATCATCGCATACGCCAAACTGCTCTCCCTCATATATATATCGAGCGTTAAGCTCGAGGTTGTTGACATATTGCTTGACAACCGATTATTAGAGTCGGTAATCTTAGAGCGAATGACTGCCCGTTTTTTTGCAGGCAATAGTGAGAGCTTTATTCAAACAAAAGCATTCGTTGGATCATCAGCCAACAGGCTGCTCACCAGGAAGCTATGGGTCTCTTCCAGCCAGCTCTCAGTCATACTCAGTGTGCAAGCACGCTTGGCACAGAGATGAGCTGGAAAGTTTGCTGACCGGATTACATGAATAATATCGAAATAAGAAAAAACAGTAGCTAGCTCTCCTATCTCATAAAATAACGGTGCCACAATCGCGAGGGAATTGTGACGATTCTTCCAGAGTTCCACAACCTCCAGACAGTCTGTTTCGATGACCACCTCCTGAAATCCTCGGAGATTCGCAAAGCGCACGCCTTCCCGAACAGACATGGCTTCAGCTATAAGGGGGTCCGTGACACCCACAAGGGGTTTGCTCCATGCTCCCAAAAGGCGACCAACTGATCGCGCCACCCCCCTGCTCCACCATTGCCGCCATCCATGTGAATTGCCGCGTCGGTGTTTATTTTGATGATCGTTCCATCGGGGGGCCACCACCCGTAACCTGGCAGAACTTTCAGGTCTTGCCGAGGTATATCCAAGATCGCTAGATCTCCTTTAATACGTCTCACAGAATTAGATGGGTCAAGTTTCTCCTGATCATGCGTAAGGCGATTCCGAGAGTGCCAGATCGCCCACATCACCGTGACTATGATCGCTCGCTTCTTCTCTGAGAAAAGTTTGTCACATAAAATGTCACGAGACCAAGTGCTTGGGTGTAGCTTCGGTAGGGAGAAGTCAAAAAGCTGTTGAGCTTGCACCCAGAATTGCTTTGCATGCGAACAGTGAATGAGTGCGTGAGCTGAATCCTCATCCATGGCCATGCAGATTTTGCATCTTCCGAGCTCCTGTATATGACGATACTTCAAGGTACATTCCACCGGAATAATTCCTCTCAAGACTCGCCAGTAGAAGACCCGAACTTTAGGGATCACATTGAGTTTCCATAAGGCACGCCACAGTTCTGTATTGTCAATTGAAGACCTGGTACCGGTCCCTTCTTCGAGAGCAGAACGCTCTTTTTTGTTCACTAGAGACCGGTACGCTGATTTGACTGTGTAGATGCCAGATTTTTCATGTGCCCATGCCATAAAATCATCGCCACCCCCCTGGCGCAAAGGTATGTTCAGAATAGCTTGCGCGTCGGGGCCGATAAACTGCTCATATACTAGCTCCGTCTTCCATGTCCAATTGTCAGTGCCAATGAGCTCACTGACCAGCTGAACAGAAGCATTTTGAGGTCTCGGCATAGGAGTCATGGAGACTATCGAAGGGATCCACCGATCCCCCCATATGGATATGGTTGATCCGGTGCCCACGCGTTTGATGAGGCCAGCGTTGAGCGCCTCTCGACCGGCAACGATGGCTCACCAAGTAGCAGATGCAGCTTTTGGTACTGTGGCGAGCTGAAACTCACAATCTGGGAAGTAACGGCCCTTCAAAACCCGAGCACAAAGAGTATTGGGGTTAGTCATAAAACGCCAACCGTGCTTCCCCAAAAGAGCTAGGTTGAACAAGCGGAGATCACGAAAGCCCATTCCGCCTTTGCATTTCGGTGTAGCTAGTTTATCCCAAGATAACCAGTGCATAGACCGCCGATCAATTGAGCTGCTCCAAAAGAACTTTGCCATACCCGATGTCAGAGTCTTGCATACTTTCTTGGTCAGGAGAAAACATGACATACTGAAGGTAGGAATTGCTTGGATCACTGATTTTAGAAGCGCTTCTCTCGCAGCACAAGCTAGTAGTCGCTCCGACCACCCCTGCATGTGCGCGCGCGCCCGTTCGGCCATATAAACAAACGTGCCACTGGTGATCCTGCCTATTGTTGTGGGCAGGCCGAGATAACGCTCGCCAAAAGCCTCGACAGGAACACCTAGCAAAACCTTAACTGCCTCACGAAGCTGATGAGGAGTATTGGGACTGAAGAAAATTGAGCTCTTTTCACGATTTGCACTCTGTCCCGATGCCTCCCCATAGATGTGAAGAATATCATTAAGTCTTGTTGCGCTTTGACTGTCCACTTTCATGAAAATCAGGCAATCATCAGCAAACAGTAGATGATTAACCCATGGGGATCTGAAGCTCACACGGATGCCCCTATCAATGTAACCACCATACGAGTTGAGCAGCAATGACAGTCCTTCTGCACACAGAAGAAACAAAAACGGTGACGCAGGGCACCCCTGCCTCAGACCCCGTGAAGGGGCAAAGTATGGTAAGAGTTCTCCATTGACTCGAACTGTGAAGCGTACCGAGGTGACACACTTCATCATCAGTCGAACAAAAACGACACTAAAGCCCAGTCTCAGTAGAATGGATTCCAGATAGTGCCATTCCACTCGATCGTAAGCTTTCATCATGTCTAGTTTGACAGCACACATATGGTTCTTCCCCTTCTTCCTCTGCTTCATTGTATGAATGCTCTCATAAGCAACCAATATATTGTCTGTTATCAGGCGGCCGGGGACAAAAGCACTTTGTTCATCACTAATCAGCTCATCCATCAAGCTCCGCAAACGGTTAGTAATAACCTTAGCTGCTATCTTATAAAGCACAGGGCAAAGCGCGATGGGTCGATATTGAGAGATAGACTGGGGGTGTCCTACCTTAGGTATCAATGTGATAGAGGTATCATTTAACCCTACTGGAAGATCTCCCCCATTTAGAAATCCGAGGACTGCTTGTGTTACATCATCATGGAGCAAGTCCCAATGCCGCTGGAAAAAACCTGCTTTGAAGCCATCTACTCCTGGTGCCTTAGACGGGGACATCTGAAATAACGCTGTACGCACCTCAATAGCTTCATACGGTCTATCCAGAAACTCACTCATGGCCGGTGTTACCCTGCTGGGAACATGTGATAACAACACGCTACAATCAGATGCCCCTTGGGACTCATATAGTTGTTGATAGAAATTCTGAACCTCCACTTTATCCTCATCTGCGTTTGCACACACCGAGCCATCGGCTCGCTGCAAACCAGCAATGCGATTCATTCGTTGTCGCTTTTTCATTTGGGCGTGAAAAAACCCCGTGTTGCGGTCGCCCTCTCGCAGCCAAGGTACACGAGATCGTTGCCGCGCCCAAAGTTCCTCCTGCCGGAGCGCTTCTCTCAGCTTGATGATAGTTTCTTTTCTTCGTCAGAAGGGCCCCTGCCAACAGATTGCCGTCGCAACCTATCCAGGCGCTGCTGTAGCTGTCGGACTGTCCGGGCTAGACATCCAAACTCCCTTGCTCCCCATGGTTTGAGTGTTCTTTGAAGAGCACCAAGTGAGTCAGCCACACCCTGCAACCCCGGTCCCCGTGGACTCCGACGCCAAGTTTCAGTAACTAGGCGTTCATAATCAATGTCCGTCTGCCAAACATTCTCATACCAAAACTGACGCTTTGAGCGAGACTTATTTGGCAACTGGTTCAGATTTACAACAATGAAGCAATGGTCCGACTCAGCTGCACAAACGTGCCTTACTCCAATATGATCATAAAGCTGCCTGAAATCTTCATTTGCTAATGCTCTGTCCAGGCGGGCTTTAACATTCAGATTTCCCCCCTGCCGGTTATCCCAGGTGTACGGCACCCCAGACCAGCCAAGGTCTTGGAAGGAACACTCATCAACAACCTCTCGAAACGCTCTCATTTGCCACTCCGGCCTGGCCGAGGTACTGAAGTGTTCGGTGGCGTAGAGAGTCTCGTTGAAGTCACCCATACATAACCACGCTGAGTGTTGTATCGCATGCAGGGTCCGAAGAAACCGCCAACTATGATGACGATTCTCCACTCTTGGGGCTTCATAGAACCCCGTAAACCGCCATATTGGCGAAACTTGATCTGTCCTCCGCACCAACACATCAATGTGAGCGGAGCTGAAGTTTTTGAGCTCGACGTCCACATCCCGGGACCAAAATAGTCCGATGCCGCCGCTCAATCCCGTGCTACTAACTGCAAAACATCCTGCAAATCCCAGCGAATGTTGCAGGCTCTCTACTCTTTTCGCTGATATTTTAGTTTCCATGACAAAGTGTAGGAGGGGTAACTCTTGCTTCACAATATTGCAAAGCTCTCGAACTGCCTCGGGGTTCCCAAGCCCCCGGCAGTTCCAGCTTATGCAGCTCATTGGGACGGGCAGGACTGCCCTGCAGTCTCTGCCGAATTCTCAGGCGTGGGTTTCTTCTTCTTTGATTCCCTCTCTAGCTCTTGTCCATCTTCGAGTGTTGATGCATCTGCGCCCTCATCTTGAGTATGATCAATGTTCCCAGGGGCTACGCCATCAGTAATCATGAGAGGAGGGTGTTCCACTCGCCGGTAAATCTGTTTTGGGGCTCCCTTCCTCTTGATGTTTGCACGTTCCTTTGCAGGGGAGGTCACCTCCTCGCCTTTGCCAGCGTTGGAAGAATTCTTGGACTCGCGGTGGCTGCTCGGCTCAGTATGCTGCTCATGACTTGAGTTTTCTGCCGACGTAGCCTTCCCCCGTTGTTCCAATGCCCTCAACTTTGGTCCAAAAGGGAGATTTCCTTTTTCATCACGAGGACCCGGTGTAGGGCACATGATCTCAGAGTGGCCCAGACGACCACAGGAAAAGCAAAAGTGAGGAACTTGCTCGTACTGTATATCGTAGAGATCAACCTTCTTCCTCTTTGCCGAGTCTATCAAAATCCACCTCCTAAGAGGTTTGCTGACATCAATGGATACCCGCGCTCGCAAGAGGCCACCCACATGATCAAACTGAATTGAAGTGGCATCCTTATCGATCTGCTGCGCGATCAGTTTCCCCCATGTATCATCACGCATGTTGTATGGGAGATTTGGAACCCTAGCCCACAGATGGAGCCGCTCAAACTTGACTTCGTCGGGCCGCATGCAATCTTCAAAGTCCGCCAGAATTACAGCGTTCTTGCTCATGTGCCATGGCGATCCCTGCCAGATGCGTTCACGATCCCTTTGATTCTCAAACTCTGCCACGAACATGTTCTCCCCCATCAATCTAAATTGTAGACCTCGAGGATTGCCCCATGCAGGCCGAAGAGCGCCAGCTATGGTGTTGGTATGGAGCAAATTCCGGTGTAGTACCTTGCCGGCGATGAGCCATCTCATTGGTTTATCGTCCTCTCTATCATCGATGATCAATGGAGTTGCCTCTTCATCTGTGATTCTCATCTTGCCCAGAGCCTCCTCTAGACGTGCTCTCACCGCCCTGGGTGACTCCGGCGTCTTTCCCGTGCCCGCGCCCTGGGAGGATGAGGCCATCTCCGCGCCGGGATCTCGAGCGTGGCCCGCCGGTGTGGAAACTAGCGGCCGCCGCAGTTCCACTTCGAAGCCCTAATCGCCGCCGCCAGAGGGGTTTTTAGGGTTTCGGGGAAGTCTCGTGCGATCTGCGGATCTGTATAACTGAGTGACTGCCCGTTGGATCCGTAACATATAACCACGGACATATATGGCATGTATTTTTTTTACCATGGGAAGTAATTAATCTGAAAGATTTTAGTTATGGGAGAGATATTATCCGGATAGCGAGGTTGCTGGATCGCGTTATTAGCGGGCGATTCTGTTCACTTAAATATGGATACGGAATATCAGTGACTTTCATTTCTTTCCTTTTCCATTCAGATACCTTTCACGCCGTGTGCAGGTGCCCTATGGCGTGCGCCCTATGGGATGCTATGAAGGAGTCGTGGCCTCTTCCGGACCTGTGGATGGTGTCCAACACCGGCGAAGAATGGCTTCTACATCTCCTCAATAACAGCCGGAATTGCAGCGCTTGGTCATTCTGATGACCTTTTGGCGAGCTTGGCACTGTCGGAGGCTCGGAGCAAAGTCATACATCACAAACCGGCACCATCAATCGATAGTTCGAGGAGATTTCTGAACAGCTACATCAAATCCCTCTTATGCATCAAACATCAACCACAAGGAGACTTGGTGAAAGGGAATATGGTGGTTCACAAGGTGCCACAACTGGTGAGGCGATCAAAGGTTCAGTCTAGTGTTACTCCCGTATCTACATGGGTAAAACCACCACCTGGCTGGGTGAAACTAAATGTTGATGGGTAACATATCCCTGGCGAGTGTACTGGAGATGCGGGCATGGTCTTGAGGGAAGACACGGGAGCCATCATCTTCTCCTCGTGTCTGGTTCTTCGATCATGCCACACACCAATGGAGGCGGAGATAGCAGCATGTCTCGAGGGTATGTCCCTGGCGCTGCAGCGTACAGAGAAACCCATCATTGTTGAACTAGACTGTAAAGGAGTGGAAGCTTTGACGGACAACAGAGTTAACAGGTCTTCGTTGGCCGGGTTTATCGAGGAGACGAAGAGCCTCTTGCATGAAGTACGGCGGCATGTATTTGCCCACGTCCGATGCACGGCCAACAAGGCCACGCATTGCATGGCTTAAAGAGGACGTAGTAGCCAACGTATGATTGTTTGGCTGCAAGGTGGGCCTGATGATTTATGTTCGTGTACAAACATTACTTAACTAATGAATGCTCGTTTCACCCGCAAAAAGAAAAAAAAGATACTCCCTCCAGTCTTTTTAGTCTGCATATAAGTTTTGTCCGAAGTCAAAGTATATTTATTTTGACCAAACTTATAGAAAAAAGTATCAACATTCACAATGTCAAATCAATATTGTTAGACTCATTATGAAATGTAGTTTTATAGTATATATATTTGGTATTATAGATGTTAATATTTTTTAATATATACGCAGAGTAGAAAAAGCCGAGGGAGTACGTGTATCGCTCTTTTAATTAAGAGAAATGGTTACAATCAACCGGCCGGTCATGCGTTGAGTTATCTCGCATGCGCGGCCATTAGATACTGTTCGCACACGAACACGTCACCGTGTACCCTCGACGCCGGGGGTGATGCACCGCAGCTCACGTCGAAGGAGACCCGCCGGAAGCGCGGTACGCAAGACAATCCGGCAGGCGTTTTTGAGGACGCGAAACCCCACACGCCCGGGAGGGACCCCATCAGGGCGCGCGGCGGCTATGGGCTACCCTAGGTCGACCTAATCGCCCCTAGGGCCTCGAGGTTCGCCGCCCTGCAATGAAGAAGAACGAACGCAAGGGAGAGAGATAAAGATAAAGGTAAAAAGTGATATATTGATAGATCGATTGTGTGTTGTTCAATCGGCCGTCACCTCTCATCTATTTATGAGGCGGCTGGACTTCCCGTACAAGAAAAGGACTAAAAATTCCGTCCAAAACATCAAAACCCCTAACCTAACTCGGACAGGAATCTTTGGTAATTTCTCAGACTAACTCGGTCTCACCGATTGATTCATTTCGGTCCTACCGAGTCAACATTGCCAACTCTCTCATATATTTTCGGACCAACTCGGTCTCACCGATCAAATAAACTCGGTCGGTCCGAAATGACTCTGCAGCTTTTGTTTCTGGCCTTGTTTTGCCTCCACAGGTTGCACACGACCTCGGATTAAGACGATTTGTATATCAAAATCCACCGTTTCAACGAGACGCACAACTTTGCAGTTGTAACTTTTTCCATCCGAGGATGTCTTAATTAGGTTTCATGCCATTCTTCAATCTGGTGTCAACACGGGTATCTCCGAAATTGTCATACCTTTTGCACTTGAGCTCCGTTTTGGTCCATCTTCATATTTATTTTGATCATCTTGACGAGGGCCATCAAATGGTGACATGAACTCATAATTTTAACCTCATTCCATTACAGACTCGAGTCACTCTTTGCGATCATGTCATTTTTGAGCGTCAACACATGCCCCCCTATTTTTCGGCAAAGGTAGTATGCCGAAAAATAACTTGCACGGGGTTTGTTCTAAGCGCGGTGTCAACACTCCATCGGCCATTTTGTACATGCTTTGGACGATAAGTATATATCGGCCATTGAGATTAGCAACAAAAGTGAAGCTAATCGAACATATAATGATTTGGTAATACCCTTTCATGATTCAAGAAATTATATTGTATCCATGGATTAAAATAAGCCCATTGATGGTTACCAATCATACCTGATGATGAATTCCATGGCTTAAACGTTAATGGCATAGTCGAAGAATATGGATAATGTGTAGATCGAAGATGCTGATACCTTAGGCTTGGTCCTTCATAGTTTTTAATCTTTTCATTCTTCACCTTTGCCGCACTTATTGTAATGGAAGCTTGCACATAATTCTTATTTTGAGCACTTCCTTTGTGAACCCATGCCATGTTCCTATTTTCAAGTACTTGTGCACTAAGTTTTTGTAATTTCTTCTTTTGCCAATATGATAAGCCGAGTGGGCACCCCGGCTGTGATTTTGTTTGAAGCAGTGTCAATTCTTGTTTTACCTTCTGCACTCTCAACTTCTTTTCTTCAGATTTGGCACTCTGATTTTTATCAATTGATTGCTTCACTTCTTTGCCTTTTGTAGCCAATGTCAACACTTTAATTGACTCTTTGTTATTTGAGATCAAATCTGAAGTAGCACACTTACGACCATCTCTTTTCACGCGGTAAACTTGCTTTACCACCTCTTTCTTTTTCCTTGAGCTCTGGACCGATTTCTTATGATTGAAACGGTCTTTGACGCGTGATTGTTCAAATATTGTTCTTCTTGGAGCTGCATAGTATTGGTGAGATGGTCTAGAATAAGATGGAGAATGTTCCCTTGTATCATACCTGTCCCATGATGAATATGTATCTATATGAGCATAGGGAGGCATCCACGACATTGGCATTGGCGGCCCAAAACAAGGATATGAATATGTTGCATTAAAATTATCACTTTGCCAATACCAATCCTCATATTTGTGCCTTGGGGGTGATCTTGGTTTCTTTGGATGATTTGGCCGATAAGCATTCTTCTCTTCACTCTTCTTTTGATATTTATCTAATAATTGTGCAAAAGTGACCTTGGATTTCTTGCACTTGTGCTTATTGCAGCCTTTATCTACTTTGTATTGACTTGCATCGATCTTTGGATTTTCTTGTTGCCCCCCAGTCCTTGGCGTCTTCATCGTATCTTCGATAGAACTCATGCCTTCAAGAATATTTTCATTGTGATCTTGAACAACTAATTTACTTGAAACCTTGATCCCATCATCTGTAGTTTTTACCTTCTCTTTAAATGGATCGGCTTGAAGCAGCCGATGCAAAAGCCTTTTGCCATCGGGACCAATTGGAATAGACTCGTCATCTCTTGGTGTCTCAACAAATTTCAATCGTCCTTTACCAATGGCCGACTTAACTATTTGACGAAACATGTTGCAATCCTTAATACTATGCTTGAACGAATCATGCAACTTACAATACATTCGTCCTTGGATAGATGGCTTGGCATGGTGATCAAGAATTCTAATGTAATTATTTTTTAACAACAAATCAAAGATTTGATCACACATGTTTGAATCGAAGGTATATCTTTTGTTTTCTAGCCGATCTTGGTGTGCGAACGACTTTGGAGGTAAGCAAACGAATGGTTCAGATTTAGAATCTCCCCATTCGGCTATGCATTGTGTTTTGCACTTCATCTCCGATGTCTTTGGATACAATATAAAATTAGCATCGGATTTCTCAAAAGAATTTGACCTTGGCTTTAAATTTCCGAAACAAAAATAGTTAGAATACACATGTCTCAATTGAGACCAAGTGCAAGCCAAGTAAGAAACAAGCAAAGCTACCCAATTAGATATGAAATTTTGATAAAGCAATCGGGAAAACTTTGCCTGCAATAATAGGTCACTATCGGTCTTTATAAATGGCACAATAGATTGACCGATATGTTCTATAATAGTTTTATTGCTAACAAGTAAATTTCCCTTCGTCATTGGTCTTTCAAAATTACTTATGAGAATTTCTCTTATAGAAGCATCAACAATAAAGTTGTGACCAAATCGGAAGATAGGTAAATCACTTGCTAGACATACATTTTCAAACACGTTGGGAGAGCATGATGGTTGCGTTACTTGAACGATATCTTGTTCCTTTTTTGAATAGCTCCCCAACACCTTGTCGTCCTGTTTTTCTAGAACAGATTCGGCATACATAATATGTGATTCGGTCTTTTCAATAGCCGAATTAACTTTGTTATGCGAATCACTACTTTTATTTATAACTCTATCCACACCCAATGCTGTCTCATTTTGACATAATCTAGCTTGGATTGCACCAGAAGTAATAGGCTTTCCCTCTTTTATTAATTCATGTAGAACAACATTGCATTTGTCCCAAAATGATGTAAGATTTTTCTTAATGACCCAATCTGGATAGAGTTGCCCCCCGACACTTTTAGACTCTTTCGATAATGAGATGTTGCCAAAATTCTGTAATTGTGCGGGGAAAACATTGTATGCTATGATACTAGGTGAAGACACATGTGATCCTATAGAATTTTTTCTTATTCGGCTATTAGCGTGAAGGTGCGAAGCCTAATTATGAATACCTATAGTTGCATATGGTGCCAAAACATTAGTAGCATGAGGTGTAGCATATGATGTTTGAGGGTAATTGGCCGGATAACTAGTAGTAGCATGGCCAATTCCCCTATCCATCGGCATGTTTGGATTAACACATTGCAAGTTAGTTGCCGATGAATAAAAAGGTGAAAGACTTTGTTGTATACTATCGGAAGTTCCTATGTAAGGTGTTTCAACTTGATTAACCAAACTCATCATGTTGTTCATCGGCATATGGATTTCTGGGGTTGCCGATGCATGGGAGTTGGAATACATATATTGCATGTTGCTAAAATTATATGAGGTAGAAGCATGAATATTTTGTTGCATCGGCTCTTGCACATAATTAGATGCATGACTGATAAAGCTAGGGCTAGCCGATACATTATGCTCATTAGATGATCTAGCAACAACATATGCATTATTTGCATCAACATATTTGAATTGGGTATTCATATTACCTTTGTAGATTGCTAACCCTAGATGACGATCTCTTCATAGCAAGAACGGGCCGGAGACCGTTCAAAGCTTTGTCCCCGGTGGAGTCGCCAAAAAGTGTGTTTGCACACGAACACGTCACCGTGTACCCTCGACGCCGGGGGTGATGCACCGCAGCTCACGTCGAAGGAGACCCGCCAGAAGCGCGGTACACAAGACAATCCGGCGGGCGCTTTTGAGGACCCGAAACCCCACACGCCCGGGAGGGACCCCGTCAGGGCGCGCGGCGGCTATGGGCTGCCCTAGGTCGACCTAATCGCCCCTAGGGCCTCGAGGTTCGCCGCCCTGCAATGAAGAAGAACGAACGAAGAACGAGGAAGAAGAAGAACAAAGGAGAGAGATAAAGATAAAGGTAAAAAGTGATATATTGATAGATCGATAGTGTGTTGTTCAATCGGCCGTCACCTCTCATCTATTTATGAGGCGGCTGGACTTCCCGTACAAGAAAAGGACTAAAAATTCCCTCCAAAACATCAAAACCCCTAACCTAACTCGGACAGGAATCTTTGGTAATTTCTCGGACCAACTCGGTCTCACCGATTGATTCATTTCGGTCCTACCGAGTCAACATTGCCAACTCTCTGATAAATTTTTGGACCAACTTGGTCTCACTGATCAAATAAACTCGGTCGGTCCGAAATGACTCTGCAGCTTTTGTTTCTGACCTTGTTTTGCCTCCACAGGTTGCATACGACCTCGTATTAAGACGATTTGTGTATCAAAATCCACCGTTTCGACGAGACGCACAACTTTGCAGTTGTAAATTTTTCCATCCGAAGCTGTCTTAATTAGGTTTCATGCCATTCTTCAATCTGGTGTCAACACGGGTATCTCCGAAGTTGTCATATCTTTTGCACTTGAGCTCCGTTTTGGTCCATCTTCATATTTAGTTCGATCATCTTGACGAGGGCCATCAAATGGTGACATGAACTCATAATTTTAACCTCATTCCATTACAGACTCGAGTCACTCTTTGCGATCATGCCATTTTTGAGCGTCAACAGATACCAGTTTGATCAGACAATGCATAATTTCTAATTAGCTGGCCAGGGCGTACATCACTTGACGCGTGCCTCTTTCACCTAGGCAATTTTTCTGCAACATCATCTATGTTGCACAAGTCTTTCTGCAACAACATCCATGTTGCAAAAAAGTTAAGATGGTTTTTTTTTTGCAACATCAGTTGTGTTGCAGAAGCCCTTCCGCAGCAACACTCATGTTTCAAAAATGTTAAGACGGAAAAAAAATAACTCCGTTGCAAATATTTCTGCAATAAAGGGTCTGTTGCAAAGAAGGGACAAGCTGCTAAATAGCCGCGGATCAAATGTCTGTGGAGGTAGCGGATCGCCGGCTGACCCGTAGTGTCGCCCATTAATTAATGATGATGACGAAAATCATATGACTTAGTTCTATTTTTGATACTATATATACCACTCTCGACCATAACATTTATTTTGAATCGGAGGGAGTAGTATAAAAGAGGGAAACACTTATATTCAGTAGTCTGGTAGGAGCACTTTTCCAGACGCGTCCTGTGCCGTTGATGTTTTTCTAGTCCCGAAGCGAACTGCTCGAATAAATCTGATCCAATAAAATCCCAAATAAATATGATCCGAGAAAATCTCATTGGCCCCGTCCCAACCAACTTATTACGTCCGAGTTAATCTCGCTTCCCAGACCCACCCCACCCATCTGGCATCCCACTGGCGAGCGCTGCCCCAAGATTGCCGACCTCGCGGCGAGAGAAAAAAAGCCAACCGCACGCCCGGAAAAGTTGGATCGCTCGAGGTGATCAAGGAGGCGACTAGGGGTCCCTTGCATGCCGCCGGTGACGCCGCCGGTTCCCTCTCTCTCCGTCGGCCACTCCGGCGGCGGGAGGGAGGGGGAACCTCGGGTCTGTTCACTAGGTGGGTGTGTGGTAGGGTTAGGGTTGAGGTTGACGCTTCCGAGGCCGTTGCGGTGGTGTCGCGTTGGAATAAATTTCTCCGGGCTTCGTTCGCAGTCAGGCGAGGCTTTTGCCTTCGTCTAGGAGCCAGCGGTGTTGGGGATCCCCGGATCTCGTCGAGGTCGCGGGCTATGGTGGTTGGAGGTCCATCGGCACTGGCCGTTTGGATCCTCGGATGGGCGATGGAGGTACGGAGACGAAGACCGTTCTTCTTCCTTGTTGGTACGATTTGTTGATGTTGTTCTTCTCCTTCCTCTGCGCTGAAGCTGGTGGGAGATCCTGCTTTGCCCGGGCGGATGGCCCGGCCACGGTGCTGGACCGGTCGGATGACTCGAGTTCTCTTCCTTCCGGAAGAGACACTTTTCGCGGTAATCAAAGACAAAGATGGTGATGGCTGTTGCATGTGTGTTGGATTGATGTCCATGCCCTCTTAGCGCTGGTGTCAAGAAAGGAGGAAGCAGTGTGGCGGCAATTGTACCATGGTCGAAGATGATGACCTGTTTGCGACTGGTTGCAGATCCTTCTGCTGCAGGGGTCTTCTCTCAAGATTTAGGAATGATGACACAGGGCTCCGGAGATCTTCTTGTGTTATGGTTGTCTTAGGATACTCTAGGTGTTCATGGTCCTTTGTTTTTGCGTTTCAGTGTGCTTGTAAGGGTCACCTACTCTGTACTGATTCGTGATTTGAATGAACAATTTCTCAAAAAAAAAGATTGCCGACCTCGCTCGTCGTGTCAGCTATCTCTGCCACTATCCCATTGCCCCCCAAACCCCGCGACATCTACAACTGCTCCAGATAGCCGGTGCAAAGACCCTCCCTCGTCTGCTCCATTGAATCTTGCTCTCTCCGCCGACAACATCGCTAAATTAGACACAGAGTCGATGACAAATGACTAGTACCACAGAACATGAAACACAGTTTGACAGAACAAATGCAATTTTGTTGATATAATAGACCATATAAAAGCAATCTTGTCACCAACGCTACGAATTTCAGCACATGACAAAACTCACAGTTCACGCGGGACAAAGGAAGCAGGGGCGAACCTGGCGTGAACGGACCGCCGGGAAGGAGAAGCCTTGCTCTTTCTCCGTGAAGGAGGGAAGTTGGAGGGGCCAGTGGCGTCGGGCGAAGGGGCGACGGGGGCCGGGGCGGGGGCGCCTCGTCGTCCGGCCGCTGGCAGCGGGCATGCGCTTGCGCGGAGCGGCGAGGGCCCGAGCCAGAAGGGGTGGTCATTGGTGGGAGGGCTCGCTCGCCGTCGCTGGCCACCGGCCTGCGGTGCGAGGAATGGCGAGGTGGGTGGGATCGGTCGGTGGCCGGCCGTGGCTGGCACCGCACTGTGGAGAGCAGAGTGTTCCGCGAGTGAAGGCTGGGGGCAGGGAGCAGGTGTCTAGGAGGGTGTGGCGTGTGGGTCCCGTGGTGACTGGCCGGGCCCGCCACCTGGCCTTGTTGTTACCGTGGCAGGAAACGTGACGTGACAGATGGATAGGGTCTGCGCGCGAGGGTGGCACGTGAGGCGCATGCGGCCAGCCCCATGCAGAAAACCAGCACCATGCCCATGCTCGACCCGATGAGGACCCTCAAAGCGAGCGGTTTTTTCAAGGGTATATAAAGTGAACGGTTTCCCCTCCCCCGCTCCGGAGCAGTGACAGGGGGAACCGTTCTTTCTTCCAGTGTCGACGAGGCCGCAGGCCCCCTTCCTTTTGTTGTGGAGTTGATGTTTTTGCGTCGGAGATGACCGGCGCCTCTTCCGGGAGGCGGATCGCTGAGAGATTTGACGGTGGAAAAATGGTTGGCGGTTCTGAAACCCCTCGTCGGCGCCACTATTGGAGGACACTAGAGCTGCGATCCAAGTGATGCGGAGATTCTCTCCGGCCAATGACCCACATCGGCAAAAGTGTCGTTGCTCGCACGCCGTATGTCTCGAGGCTCATGGTATAGCTTTGCTGCTACGACATTCTCTTCTTTTTGACGGGCGCTTAGCAAAGGGTGAAAGTAAAAAAATAGCCATGGTGTTGGTGGTTGTATGGACCTAGAAGGACTCTTTTGCAAAATTTCTTTGGGGGAGGGGGTTCTTGTAAATCTTATTGGTGTCTTATCTCTTGGATTGCTCCAAAGAGAAGGCATGTGCAATGTAACTTGTTGTGTTGTGTGAATATAAATGTGACCCTTCTTCTAAACAGAGAACCTTCGAGGAGTACCCAACGTGAGATCGAAGCAAATCCACACCATCTCGAAATGGGCCCCCCAAGCTCCATCAAAGACGTATAATGCCTGGCTGGGAGGATGGCTACCCTGGTTTCCCGCTCCGCTAAGAAATAACTCCATTTCTTTAAGACCCCCTAGAGTGCCAACAAATCTAAACAGACGGATGAGACTCAATATGTCTTCAACGCGCTCAAAGAATACTTGTTGAGCCCCAGGCTTCTCATTAGCCGAAAGCCCAATGAAACTTGTGATATGGGGTGAACTATAAGGGTAGCCTGATCATGAATTGGAGGTGAGCTCGAGGATGAACACGAAGAAATGGGGGAAACACAAGGAGAACAAAAGAGGAAATCCACGATGTAGAGGAATAGGATGCAACTCTCAATGTATTGATAGGTGCATATGCACAAGTATATATAGTACATAGGGCAAGTCATATCCTCAACTATACACAAGGAGGAGACTTGGAGTACAAGAATACATGTGCTAAATACATATCTCAACACCCCCCCGCAGTCGAAGCAACACCGTTGCTGACGCATAGACTGGACCGGAATTCCTCGAAAGACGTCGTGGGCAAGCCTTTGGTCATGATGTCGGCAAATTGTTGGGAGGTGGGAACATGCAGAACACGGACATGGCCAAGAGCCACCTGATCCCGAACAAAATGGATATCAAGCTCAATGTGCTTGGTGCGACGATGATGAACCGGGTTGGCGGAGAGGTAGACGGCGGAGACGTTGTCGCAGTAGACGACCCTGGCCTTCTCAACAGGACACGAGAGCTCGTGAAGAAGCTGACGAAGCCAGGAGCACTCAGCAACAACGTTGGCCACAGCATGGTACTCAGCTTCGGCGCTAGACCGCGAGACGGTGGGCTGCCGCTTGGACGACCACGATACCAGGGATGGTCCAAGGAAGATGCAGTAACCCGAAGTAGAACGACGAGTGTCCGGGCAACCAGCCCAGTCGGCGTCGGAGTAGGCGACCAGATCAGTGGCAGTGGAAGCGCGCAGAGTAAGACCGAGATCCATAGCACCATGGATGTAACGGAGAATCCGCTTAACGGCAGTCCAGTGAACATCTCGAGGAGCATGCATATGCAGGCAGACCTGCTGAACTGCGTACTGAAGCTCCGGCCGAGTGAGAGTGAGGTACTGGAGAGCACCAACAATGGACCGGTAGAAGCCAGCATCTGGAGCAGGAGTACCATCAGTAGCAGAGAGCTTGGCCTTCGTGTCGACAGGAGTGGCGGACGGTTTGCAGTTAAGCATACCAGCACGGTCAAGGAGCTCATGAGCGTACTTCCGTTGATGAAGAAAGAAACCATCAGGACGACGCACCACCTCAACACCGAGGAAGTAGTGCAACGGACCCAAGTCCTTGATGGCAAACTCAGCACGGAGAGGATCAGTAAGCCGGCGAAGAAGCTCAGAAGTGCATGCCGTCAGGATGACGTCGTCAACATAGAGCAGCAAGTACGCCATGTCGGTGCCCTGGTGATAAACAAATAGCGAAGCATCGGAGCGTGTAGAGCGGAAGCCGAGTTGGTGAAGAAACGCTGCGATGCGTTGATACTAGGCACGAGGAGCCTGCTTGAGCCCATACAATGAGCGTGAGAGCAGACACACATGATCAGGACACGCTGGGTCAACAAACCCCGTGGGCTACTGACAGAAGACCTGCTCCTCAAGATGACCATGCAGAAAAGCGTTGGAGACATCCATCTGATGAACTGGCCAGGCACGAGAGACCGCTAACTGTAAAACAGTGCGGATCGTCCCGGGCTTAACAACCGGGGCGGAAGTGTCGGTGAAGTCCACACCGGCGCGTTGCCGGAAACCACGAACAACCCAACGCGCCTTGTAGCGATCCAGAGTGCCGTCGGGACGAAGCTTGTGTTTGAAGACCCACTTCCCGGTGATCACGTTAGCGTGCCGGGGACGGGGAACAATCTACCAAGTCCGGTTCCGCTGCAAAGCGTCGAACTCCTCCTGCATGGCGGCCATCCAGAGAGGGTCCTGGAGAGCGGCCCGGACCGAGGACTGCAGCGGGGAAGGAGCGGACGTCGAGGCGGTGCAGCCGTAGTTGTCCGCATAGCGGGAACTCTGGCGAAAAACCCCGGTGCGCGAGCGGGTGACGGGCCCGGCTGTCAGAGCAGCCGTGGGTGGCGGTGAGGCCGTGGCATCCACGGCGTCCACTGGAGAGGCAGTGGCCTCCGCGTCGTCGGTGAAGCTAGCAGACGGGGCTGGCGAGGCGGGCGACCAAGGCGGGGTCGAGGCCGCGGCGTCGGGGGAGCCAGCCGACAGGGCTGGCGAGGCAGGCGACCGAGGCGGGGTCGAGGCCTCGCCCGTGGAGGCCGCACCAGGGGAGGCGGCGCCAGGAGAGGCCGACCCAGCCGGCGGCCCAACATGCGGCCCATCAGCCGGCCCAGCATGCATGGCGGGCGACGTAGGCGGCGTCGGCGGGGCTCGAGGCGACAAGGGCGTCGAGCCGGAAGAGGGAGCCGCGGAGGGCCCCGATCCGAAGGAGGGAGCCGCGGGCGGGGTTGCCGGAGCACCCAAGGCTGGCAGCTGGCGGCGGCGCGGAGGAGAGCCCGCCGCGGGAGGGGAAGACGGCACCACCTGTTCCTGTGCAAAAGGAAACACAAGCTCATCAAAGTACACGTGTCGTGACGTGATGACACGGTGAGACACAGGGTCGTAGCAGCGATAACCCTTAGTGTTGGCCGGGTAACCAAGGAAGACACATGGAACGGAACGAGGAGCGAGTTTATGAGTGGTGGTGGCGGTGGTGTTGGGGTAGCAACGGCAACCGAAAATACGGAGACCATCGTAGGAGGGAGGAATACCATATAAGAGATGGTGAGGCGCGTAGTTCCAGCGTGGACGGCATGGCCAGAGATTGAGGAGGAGGGTGGCGGTGGCGAGGGCATCGGGCCAAAAACGAGAAGGCATGTGGGCATGGAAGAGAAGGGTGCACACACACTCATTGAGGGTGCGGAGGATGCGCTCGGCACGGCCATTCTGCTGGGAGGTGTATGGACACGTGAGACGAAACACGGTGCCGTGGGTGGAAAGAAGATGGCGGATGGTGAGTGAGGGAGTTCCGGACTATGGGGTGTCCGGACAGCTGAACTATCATGATCGGCCGGACTCCAAGACTATGAAGATACAAGATTGAAGACTTCGTCCCGTGTCCGAATGGGACTTTTCTTGGCGTGGAAGGCAAGCTTGGCGGTACAGATATGTAGATCTCCTACCATTGTAACCGACTATGTGTAACCCTAGCCCTCTCCGGTGTCTATATAAACCGGATGGCTTTAGTCCGTAGGACGGACAACAATCATACCATAGGCTAGCTTCTAGGGTTTAGCCTCCTTGATCTCGTGGTAGATCCACTCTTGTAACACACATCATCAATATTAATCAAGCAGGACGTAGGGTTTTACCTCCATCAAGAGGGCCTGAACCTGGGTAAAACATCGTGTCCCTTGTCTCCTGTTACCATCCGCCTAGATGCACAGTTCGGGACCCCCTACCCGAGATCCGCCGATTTTGACACCGACATTGGTGCTTTCATTGAGAGTTCCTCTGTGTCGTCACCGATTGGTTCGATGGCTTCTTCCATCATCATCAACGACGCAGTCCAGGGTGAGACCTTTCTCCCCGGACAGATCTTCGTATTCGGCGACTTTGCAATGCGGGCCAATTCGCTTGGCCATCTGGAGCAGATCGAAAGCTACGCCCCTGGCCGTCAGGTCAGATTTGGAAGTTTGAAGTTGGCGGCTGACATCCGCAGGGACTTGATCTTCGATGGATTCGAGTCACAGCCAAGCGAGCTGCACTGTCACGACGGACATGATCTAGCTCTGCAGCCAGACAGTACCCTGGAGGCCGCACTCGAGCCCGCTCCGATCTTCAATTCGGAGCCGGCTGCGCAGATCGAGGACGGATGGCTAGACACCACCTCGGGGGCTGCAACCTCTACGGCGATAGATCCGAACAATGACCTTGTCCCTCATAAAGCCCATGACTTCGAGGTGCCGGACTCCTTGCCGGACTCCGAACCTCCCACGCCCCCTCCGATCGAATCTGATTGGGCGCCGATCATGGAGTTCACCGCAGCGGACATCTTTCAACACTCACCCTTTGGCGACATCTTGAGTTCACTAAAGTATCTCTTGTTATCAGGAGTGCCCTGGCCGGACTGCGGCCAGGACGGTTGGGATGCGGACGGCGAAGAAATTTAAAGCCCACCCACCACCCACTTAGTAGCCACTGTCGACGATCTAACCAACATGCTAGACTATGACTCCGAAGACATCGACGGTATGGACGACGATGCCGGAGACGACCAAGAACCAGCGCCTACCGGGCACTGGAAAGCCACCCCAACTCACGAGGTATACATGGTGGATACACCAAAAGGAAGCGATAATGAGGGAAAACGGGACGTGGCGACGGACAACTCCCCCAACAAACAACCAAAACGGCGATGCAAGCGCAGCCGCAAGACCGGCCTCGATAAAAACGGCACCCATACGGACCCGGCCCTAGAGCAGGGCGAAGCAGTGGACGACGCACATGCCACCAAGCAGCCACCCGAACATGATGAACTGGACAAGCAACCCATCCCCGGCGAAGACGATCTCACATCACTAGAGCATACAAACCTTCATAAAAGGCTCGTCGCCACTGCAAGAAGTTTGAAGAAGCAAAAGCGGAAGCTCAAAACAGCGGAGGACGCCTCAGAATGAGATGGAGCAAAGTACTCAACACCGCAGATAAATATGGTGCTAGTCACCAGACAAAGAGCTACCCGAAGCGCAAGCTGTTGCCCGAATTTGACGAGGAGGCCTTAGAGCCCCCGCAGTCAAAAAAGAAAGAAGCCGCCTGGCCGGATAGACGACCAGATGACAGGCCAAGAGCAACAAGGGGCGCCGCACACAAGCTGGCACACGATCAGCATCAAGATCCTCGGAAAAAGGATGACCCAGCCAGGTCTATCTATGGGCCAAAAAAGAAGACTCCAGGAAGCAACATAACCCGCTGTCGGTGTCAAAACCGGCGGATCTCGGGTAGGGGGTCCCGAACTGTGCGTCTAGGCGGATGGTAACAGGAGACAAGGGACACGATGTTTTACCCGGGTTCGGGCCCTCTTGATGGAGGTAAAACCCTACGTCCTGCTTGATTAATATTGATGATGTGTGTTACAAGAGTGGATCTACCACGAGATCAAGGAGGCTAAACCCTAGAAGCTAGCCTATGGTATGATTGTTGTTCGTCCTATGGACTAAAGTCATCCGGTTTATATAGACACCGGAGAGGGCTAGGGTTACACAAAGTCGGTTACAAAGGTAGGAAATCTACATATCCGTATCGCCAAGCTTGCCTTCCACGCCAAGGAAAGTCCCATCCGGACACGGGACGAAGTCTTCAATCTTGTATCTTCACAGTCTTGGAGTCCGGCCGATGATGATAGTTCGGCTATCCGGACACCCCCTAGTCCGGAACTCCCTCACCCGCCGAGCATTTGAAGACAATGGCACACCCAAATACAGGGGCGCCGCACACCCACTATGTTTCACCGACGAGGTACTGGATCATGGATTTCCAGCGGGATTCAAACCCGTAAACATAGAGGCATATGACGGAACAACAGACCCCGAAGTCTGGATTGAGGATTATATCCTACACATACATATGGCCAGAGGAGACGATCTTCATGCCATAAAATACCTACCCCTCAAGCTCAAAGGGCCAGCTCGGCATTGGCTTAAAAGCCTCCCAGAAAATACCATTGGAAGTTGGGAAGAGCTTGAGGATGCGTTTCGAGCAAATTTTCAGGGGACTTATGTCCGCCCTCCGGATGCAGACGATTTAAGTCAAATAACTCAACAGCCCGGAGAGTCAGCACGCAAATTCTGGAACAGGTTCCTCACTAAAAAGAACCAAATAGTCGACTGTCCGGACGCTGAAGCCTTAGCAGCCTTTAAACACAACGTCCGAGACGAATGGCTCGCCAGACACCTCGGCCAGGAAAAACCAAGAACAATGGCCGCACTAACAAGCCTCATGACCCGCTTTTGCGCGGGGGAAGACAGCTGGCTGGCTAGATGCAGCACCAGCAACCCGAGTACATCCAAAGTCAGGGATGGAAATGGGAAATCACGACGCAGAAAAGATCAGCGCCGGAATAAGGAAAATGGCCCAAATAGTACGGCGGTCAATGCCGGATTCAAAAGCTCTCGGCCGAACAACAAAACACTGCCCCTCAAGGACAATAGTGACGAGCTATCCAACCTAAACAAAATTCTGGATAGGCTATGTCAAATACATAGTACCTCCGAGAAGCCTGCAAACCATACCCACAGAGATTGTTGGGTCTTCAAGCAGTCCGGCCGACTTAACGCCGAACACAAGGGGCTCGACACACCAAGTGAAAGTGACGAAACCCAAAAGCAGCACTCCGGAAAACAGAAGACTTTCCCATTAGAAGTCAAAACAGTGAACTCACTTCATGTGATAACACGAAAACATAGCGCGGCACCTGCCATACCAGGACACCGTCCGCAGAATGGGGATAGACCCTACCAAAATTCGCCATAGCAGCACTTCCTTCAAAGGAGTGACGCCAGGCCTTTAAGCCAATTATACAGGCTCTGTACCACTAGAGGTTGTGTTCGGTTCATCCGACAACCTTCGTCGCGAAAAGCTCACTCTCCATATCGCCCCATTTCACAGTGGCCCTCGAGCACTACTGGGACGCAAAGCTTTCGCCCGCTTTAACGCAATACCACATTAGACGTCTCTTACACTCACAATGCCCGGTCCACGCGGCATAATCTCATTAAAGAGTAACTCCGAGTGTTCCTCGACCACGGAGAACGTGAGGCTTCCTTGACAGCCACACACTAATTCGACCTTACAGGTCAAGGCCCGCAAAAACAGGTCATTCAGACCTCAGACAGGGTTAGGCGAGTCCGGCGTAAATAAACAAGGGGCTTCCCAGCCGCATACCCCCTTTATAAGGGGCCACACGCATAAATGATGAGAGCCAATAAAGCTCAACTTTCTTCATCTTCCAAATTATACTTTATTTTAATACAACTTTTGCACGATATTTTTTAGAAACTAAGTCCTTCTCTTTTACAGATGAAGCACGTGCTACACCCGTCCAGGATACAGCACAACGGAGACACAGGCGTAGATGTGCAGCAGGGACCCGTTGCAAGGATTCTTTTCAGATTAAGACCCTGCGTAAACCTTTCTTACTGTCTCTTGTTGATACACATCCCCCGGTTTCCTACCATAGCCGAGGAGGAGGCTGGCGTTTTGGCATCGGCCGCGTCAGAAGTTCCCGCCTATACCTGGACACTAGGGGCTTAGGGCATTGTTCTTCCCGGTATCATAAAGACCGAACACCTCAGGGAGTGTTCGGCGTCTCGAGTTAGGCCTTATATGCATCAGCTCCGAATTATGTCTTTGGTCAAATGTTGGGTTTTCCCGGCTCCTGTCTTTTGCTGCCTTACGTTCCGCTCCATCGGCTAACGCGGCACCAGGAGAACTACTGCGATTGTGCCCCGGTTCGGCCGGGCGAGCACCTCAGTAGAGAAAGCCGAAAACTGACTGTCATGATATAGCGAGAGACTGGTCAACCACTCGATCGACCATTGGAATGTTTAGAATTCATCCGCTTTGACGAAGGACCGCTTCCCGGTCAGGCACATACGCGCCCCGAGTTCGGAGAAGAGCGGTGCCGCTAGGGGCTATATAGTAGCCCCACATTGGAGCTCCTATGGCTAAGTGAAAGTGATAAAGCATTATAGTCCGGTTGCCTAGTTTGCTACGCTATCACCTCCTTAAAAGGATCAAGACGTTGGATTAAGTGTGAAAAGGTGCTTTTCTTTTTGCAAACACCCCCGCACCATGTGCGTGGGGGCTGAAGCCAAAGACTGCCATCTTTCAGATTATACATACACATAAGGCCGCACAGGAGATATTTCAATACTTGAACGCACAAGTATAAAAAGCTATTGCATTATAAACATGATCTCAGAAATCATACATGTCATTTAAACATAACATCTTTCGAGCACTGCGACTCTATTAAACGAGCGCCCTGCAGGACTTCCTCAAAATAGTGCTCGGTGGGGAATCGGCTTTCGTCCGAACCCCGGGATGCAACAGCGGTGGCATCCATATCCGCCCAGTATGTCTTAACACGGGCGAGAGCCATCCGTGCACCTTCTATGCATGCCGACCGCTTCATCGCCCCGATATGCGGCACCGCCCCAAGGAATTGCTGCAACAAGCCAAAATAACTCTTCGGCTTGGGCCTTTCCGGCCATAGATCAACGACCACATCCATCATGGCAAGTCCGGACAATCTATTCAGCTCAGCCCACTCAACCAGCCGATCACTCAACGAAAGTGGACGCTCCGGACTATGGAATTGAGACCAGAAAAGCTCTTCCATTTCGTGATCCTCCCAGCTTCGGAAGTGCACGACTGCGTCCGCCGCACTCGCCGCCAAATCCAGATAAGGATCCTCCGCACCGCACAATCGGCCCAGCTGGGCATACTTCGGATCCGTGAACTTCCTACGCAGCATAAAGGGCTTTCCAGCCACAATGTCTCTGACCTGACGCAGTTCCTCCTTCATAGCCCGCATCGCACTACGGGCATCCTTGGCTTCGGCGTCGGCCTTCTTCAGGTCCTCTTGCTCCGCTCGGCGTTCTCTTTCAAGAACCTCCTGGTGGTCGGTAGCATCTTTTAATTTTGCGGCCATTCCGGCCATCTCCTCCCTGCTTCGGCAGTGAGCAGCCTTCTCGGCTTCTAGCTCTTCCGCTGCCTTCGAGGCAGCCACCTCGCTTTTTCTGGCTTGCTCCTTGGCCCGAGCAAGCTCTGCTCGAAGGTTTTCCATAGCAGCAGCACCATCTGCATCAATCATACAAATTGTAAGGAATGAGCGTCAGCTCCCTTACTAGGCGACCGCGGAGCAACCACATACCTTGTGACTCATCAAGTCGTTTATTGACCAGCGAGATGTCCGCATCCGCAACATCGAGTTGCCTCTTCAGCTCGGCAACTCCATCAGTCCGGCTGGCCACCGAACGTTCTGCCTCCTGCATAGGAAAGGCGGCAATCTATAACTGAGATTATGATCCTCGGCACGCTGTCGCTTTCGACAGCATACCAAGTCTCAGGGGCTACTATTTATACAGGGCGCACTTCATGTGCAAAACTGTCAAAAGGTATGTCATTTTTTGCGTACCTCAAACCCCGTCAGCAAACTTCCGACGGCCTCACACAACCCGCTTTCGGCGGACGAGATCCTCTCAATCACCATACTCATTAATGTGCGGTGATCTTCTAAGATAGACGCCCTCTTCAGCAAATCCTGCGGCTCCACCCGCCGTACTCCAATGGGTGCCGAACTCTTCGGCCCCGCCGGACTCGGGGAGACCCTCCGTGACGACACCTCAGGGTCACCCGCCCCGTACGACGGGGCGGCAGATGGAGGCGTTTCGCTCTCCATCATCTCCGGACGAAGGTCTCCCGAAGATGAGCTGTGCTGAGATGGGCTGAGATCCGAACTACAAGGTGAAAACTTCGGTTACCCTTAGAAATTAAGCAGGGGTGTCCACTATTACAAAATCCCCCCTTTACTTACGGCTCGCTAGAGGGCTGATTCCTCCGAGGAGACAGTACGGCCGGGGCTCTTCCCGGCACAGGACCTTCCGGTACAGATTTCTTGCCCCGCTTTGAGGCCTTGGCCTCCGGGTCTTCGGAAGCGGTCCTTTTCTCCCCCTAGAAGGAGGGACTCTCAATTCCTCCCTTACTGAAAGCCTCCTTGGCAGAGGTGGTAGTTCCCTTGTGCCCCCCCTTCGCCCTCCTCCGAAGGTGCAACCTCCAACATTTTGATTAACACGGGATCCTGCGTGGTCTCAGGGAGGGGGGCCGGACACCGTATCAGTTTTGCTTGCGCTATCCACTCCTATCCAAGGGATAGCTGGTTAAAAGGCAAACCCACGATAAATAAATGGATGATGTGTCCGGAGACGGGGCTACTTACTTGAGTATCCGGGCGATTGCAGCTTAGGCCAGCATCCTTGGTCAATTCCGGACGCATCTCTTGCGATCCGAAGAACAGTTTGTACACCTTCGCGGGTGTCAAACCCATGAAGTGTTGAAGAGCTCGTGGCCCCTCCGGATTAAATTCCCACAGGCGGAGGGGGCGACGTTTGCAGGGCAGTAGGCGCCGGATCAACATAACCTGTACCACTACGACCAGATTGATCTCCCTTTCTTGGAGGCCTCGAATTCGGTCCTGCAACAGGGGTACATCTTTGGACGGCCCCCAGTCACGCCCCTTGTTGACCCATGACGTCAGCTGTTGTGGAGGGCCCGAGCGGAAGACGGGCGGCGGCCTCTGCCTGCTGCCCCTGGGAGCGGTGATATAGAACCACTCCTGTTGCCACAAGCCAAGCTCCTCCTGGAAAGAGCCCTCGGGCCATGGAGCATCGGCCCTCTTGCTTATAACCGCCCCGCCGCACTCTTCCTGACGCCCCTCAATCATCTTCGGCTCCACGTTGAAGGTTTTGAGACAGAAGCTGAAGTGAGGGGTAGTGCGGAGGAAGGCTTCGCAGACGACAATGAATGATGAGATGTGGAGGATGGACTCCGGAGCCAAGTCGTGGAATTCCAGCCCATAGTAAAACATGAGCCCCCTCACGAAGGGATCCGTCGGGAAGCCTAAACCCCGACGGAGGTGAGACACGAACACGACGCTCTCGCCAAGCTCGGGAGTAGGAATAACTTGCCCTCGGGCAGGCAGCCTATGTGAAATCTCGTAGGTTAAGTACATGGCGTCTCTCAGCTTTAGCACGTCCTCTTCCATGATGGAGGAGGGCATCCACCGGCCTCGTAGGTCGGGGCCGGACATTGTCGAAGATCGAAGGTACCCGAATCTGGAGCCCTGGGTGTTGGAACTCGGGGCGAGGGGCGGATTCGATAGAGGATTGAAGAAAAAGAACGGGCCTTGGTCTCCTTATAAAGAGGAAGAATACCAAGAGCCATCCCCATGACCGTTTGGAACCCGCCTTCGATGGAGGGGGCGTGGCAACGGGCGCGGTTGGGTTACCCACGTCCGTATTTATGGGAATCCCGGAATAAGGGGAACACGATCTCTGCTTCGACAAGACGTGCCAAGGAAACCGCTTCGCTAAACGCGCTGAGGTGGTACAATAAAAACAATTCGAGTAAAGGCTTGGTAGTGGTGTGACGTCACGCCACAAAATACGTCAGCAGATTGAATTTGTGTAATATTATTCTCTCTACGGTGGTACGTGGAATTTATTTTTGCAGAGCCGGACACTATCCTGGTGTTCACAATCTTCTATAAATAATTCGGAGGAAGAACCCTCCTTGCAATGCCGAAGACAATATGCGCGCCGGACTCGTCGTCATTGAAGCCTGGTTCAGGGGCTACTGAGGGAGTTCCGGACTAGGGCGTGTCCGGACATTCGAACTATCATGATTGGCCGGACTCCAAGACTATGAAGATACAAGATTGAAGACTTCGTCCCGTGTCCGGATGGGACTTTCCTTGGCGTGGAAGGCAAGCTTGGCGGTACAGATATGTAGATCTCCTATCATTGTAACCGACTCTGTGTAACCCTAGCCCTCTCCGGTGTCTATATAAACCGGATGGCTTTAGTCCGTAGGACGGACAACAATCATACCATAGGCTAGCTTCTAGGGATTAGCCTCCTTGATCTCGTGGTAGATCCACTCTTGTAACACACATCATCAATATTAATCAAGCAGGACATAGGGTTTTAACTCCATCAAGATGGCCCAAACCTGGGTAAAACATCGTGTCCCTTGTCTCCTGTTACCATCCGCCTAGACGCACAGTTTGGGACCCCTACCCGAGATCCGCCGGTTTTGACACCGACAGTGAGATTGTCGAATTCTTTCCCGTTGTCAGTCTGCAGTGCGAGTATGGGTCGCCCGAACTGGGTGGAGACATAAGCATAGAATGCAATGAGAGTAGCGGCAACATCAGATTTCCTACGAAGAGGAAATGTCCACACAAAGTGAGAGTAATCATCCAGTATGATGAGATAATAAAGATAACCAGAATTACTGGGTACTAGAGATGTCCATACATCGCTATGAATTAACTCAAACGGAAAAGATGCAACTGTGGAAGAGGAACTAAAGGGAAGGCGAACATGTTTGCCTAACCAGCAGGCTTCACATGAGTGAGCGGCCGTTTTATTACATGAAAAAGAAAATCCTCTCATTATTTGACGAAGTAAAGAAGTGCTAGGATGCCCGAGACGAGCATGCCAAAGATCGACGTCTGCGGAAAAGGCGCGAGGACCACCCGGATATGACGGCGACTGAACTGGGTAGAGGTCGTCGGGACTGTCACAGCGGTGAAGAATCATCCTGGTGCGAGCGTCCTTAACAGAAAAGCCAACTTCGTCAAATTCCATAGTTACAAAATTATCACAAGAAAGATTGCGAAGAGAAACTAAGTTCTGAATGAGATGGGGAGAAACAATGACATTATTAAGAGAGAGAGGTCGAGAGGTAGAAGGAAAAGGTGCAGAACCGACATGGGAGATAGGGAGACCAACACCGTTGCCGATGATGATGCGGGAGGGAGTAGAAGTTGGATGAACGAAGGAGAGGTTACCCGGATGAGCAGACATATGAGCGGTGGCACCGGAGTCCATGATCCAATCGCCACCACCACCAGAGTAGGGTGGCGGCTGCTGCAGTGCCGCTAGAAGAGCCGGGTCGTAGTAGGGGGCGCCGGGGGTGCCGTACGCGCCGTAGGAGGGCGCGACAGGAGGGGCGCCGTGGGCGCCGTTGGCGCCGAAGGGCGCGGCCAGGAGCGCCTGGTGGGCGCTCGGGTGGGGGCCGAGGATGCCCGGGGTGGGGGGCCGCGGCACGGGCATGCTGTAGGCATGCACGACCCCCGTCCAGGGGTTGTAGCCACCGTCCCAGGGTGGCGTTGGCTGCTGCTGGGGGGCCTGACCACCGCCGCCGCCACCTTTGCCTCCGCCTTGGCGGTTACCGCCGCGACCGCGGCGGCGGTTGTCGCTGTTGCCACCGTTGCGAGGTGGTTGGGGCGGCTGTGGCACTGGCGGAGGGTGCGAGACAGCCGGAGGACGAGGCGCCGAGGGTGGTGTAGAGGCGCCGGTGGAGAGGCCGGCGGCGAGCACGGTGTGGACGGCGCGGGTGCGGAGGTGCTTCATCCGCCGCTCTTCAAGACGAAGATAGGCCACCGCTCGCTCGTAAGTGGGGTTGGCCATGAGGGCGAGGTTGGAGGCGGCGTTGCCGAAGTCCTCGTTGAGGCCGGCAGTGAGCGTCGATAGGAGAAGCTCGTCGCCCACCTTGAACCCGACGTCATTGAGCTCGTCGGAGAGGGTCTTGAGCCGGAGACAGAAGGCATCGATGGTGGAGTCGTTCTGGTGACACCCAAAAAATTCCTGCTGCAAGAAAACAATCCGTTGAAGCTTGTTGTCGGTGAAGAGGCCATTGATCTTGGTCCACACCGTGTAGGCATCATCCCCATCGCGAACGACGGTGTGGAAGATGTCCGGAGAGACGGTGAGGAAGAACCACCGGATAAGGGTGGCGTCGATGGCGAGCCAGTTGGCGTCGTGGGCGCCGGCAAAGAAATTGGCGAGATCGTCCACATGATCACGAAGGTTGTACTCACGGAAGAGGAGGTTGAAGTAGGTTTTCCAGGCATAGTAGTTTGCGGAGGCGTGGGAGAGGATGATGGGAACGTGATCGGAGAGGTGGATGTTGCGGATGTCGGCGGCTTGGGGCTCATCGGGGTCGGACCCGTAATAGGAGGCGAAGGGGTTGCTAGGAGGGGCGCTGGAGGAGGAGGAGGTGCCGAGGGCCGACATGGCGAAGGGAGGGGGTGGCGGCGCGAGATGGGATCG
>NC_041383.1:62595297-62596742 GCF_002162155.2 Triticum dicoccoides
GGCGGGTAGGGCGGAGGCGCGGCGGCGGTGTAGGGTTGTGAGGGAGGGAGGGAGGCGGCGCGGCGGCCGGGAAGGCGGCGGCGCGGGACAGCGGTTGCGGCGGCGGCCTGGGGAGGCGACAGCGGCGCGGCTAGGGCTGGGGATCGAGGGTTAGGCTGATACCATGTAGTGGAATAGGATGCTACTCTCAATGTATTGATAGGTGCATATGCACAAGTATATATAGTACATAGGGCAAGTCATATCTTCAACTATACACAAGAAGGAGACTTGGAGTACAAGAATACATGTGCTAAATACATATCTCAACACACGAGCCAACATACATATATCGCAAACAAAGGTCAACACAAGAGATCTCATGGATCCAACACTCCAAGGTAAGATGGTTTGATCTCCAAATCCTAAGAGATTGAGATCTTATATTCCAAGAGGAGTCTTCAACTGTAGGTGGCCCTTCCGGTAGTCCGATGAGTGCATTTTGTGTGACATTTTGCTTAGCATTTTTAATATTATTCATAGGATTTTCGGCACTTTACCGTCCTTTTTGCTTGATTTTTCCATGATCCCCCAAAAAGCGAGTGGTTTTGAGTACTAAATGCGAAACACATATTTTGATGTGGAAATATGTTGATTGGATGTCATCACGACCTTCTCGGGGTTAAAAGGGAACGCTAGTATTTACATGAGTTGAACAATGATAAGATATATGATCATGGCTATATGATCATGTTAATGTTTTTCATGATACCGCGCGAACGTCGACTGCACAATATTTAGCCCATTGGGACTTGAAGGATATTATTATCTTTGTGATGCGGGCTTAGAGATACAACAACGATATCTCTCCTTAGAGGATAAATGGTAAGTGAATAAAAGTAACTTGTGTGTTTTATCTTACGTCCACAGGGCTTCCCTTAATCACCCCTCCCTCGCAGGAGCCTGGCAAAACTTGTTATAGTAGACAGTCAGGAAGTCGTCGTGCTAAGGTCCCATAGGGCAAGCGTACCAGAACAACAACTATCGCCTTGAAGACTAGCGTAGATCGAAAGGATCCAACCTGAAGAGACATGAACGTAGACAAACTACGACCAGATCCGAGGAAATTCACCAAGGACAGATCCGCCGGAGACACACCTCCACATGCCCAACGACAATGCTAGACGCATCACTGGGACGGACTCTTGACGGGGAGAACCTTATTTCATCTTTAGAAAGCCGTTGTCGTCTCGTCTTTCAGAGCAGGATACAAACCCTAAGATGACTCGAAGCAATATCTAAACACGAAGCCCTCCTTCCTGCAAGGGCCATGATCCACCGCGTCGTCATGGCCCTAATTAAGGTCACCGGAGATGGGTTGGATCGGCAGTACCCTCGTATTTTGGGGGCAGGAGGCGGCTGCGTGAGGGCTCTCTTCAATTCTTGCTTACACACACACACACACA
>NC_041383.1:62597224-62607016 GCF_002162155.2 Triticum dicoccoides
TAGTAGCGAGGGGTATAAACCCGAACTACTACTAAGTTGATAGTAGTAGCGCGGATTTATACCCTTGCTACTACTTAGTACGAGGTAGGTGAAGTCCACATATCCTCGGCCGAATCCCTCCTCTCTCCCTCACTCCCCCCTCTCTCCATAGGCTCTCCCATGGTGCTCCTGCCCAAGCACATCTCCTCCTCCATGCCGCCGAACGAGTCCGCCTTCTCACGTCGCTGGCGACCAGGAGCTCGCCCGTCTTCCCTACCTCCATGCCACCACGATGGCGCATCTCACCACCGGTGACCAGCCCCGATGCACCCTCCTTCTCCTTCCTTTCTCCCTTGTTTCTCTTTTTTCCTCTCCCTCTCCCTTCGATTTTACTCACCTCCCATGCCCATGCATGTGCAGGTCGTCGACATGGACAACCAGGAGCTCTCCGCCTTGGCCGCGAAGAGGATCCTCACACCGTCATCTTGCTCCACATTGGATCCGCTCCCTCTCCAACAACCGTCGTCGGATCTGGTCTGCCACTACCCGTCCGCACCTCCGGCGACCTCTGTCGTCGCTGGATTGAACCATTAACAGCATTCGCAGGGTCAAGATTTTTTTGGTTTTTGAAATTAATAGTAGTAGTGCGGGTCACAGACACGCGTTACTAGTAGCGCCGGATGCACCGCGCTACTACTACCAGTGAGCTATAGCATCGTAGTAGTAGCGCGGGCACCCGCACTACTACTAGCTGTTTAACTGGCGGTACTACTAGGCTTTTTCCTAGTAGTGAGGCGGATAACGATAAACCTCTATAAGAGCATCTACAGGCGGAGATAGCAAATCCAGGCCCTCAAACACCCGCGGACGTGCGCGGGAGTGTCCGTGGGCACTGACTGGGCACGCCTCATTGGTTGGCTTTCACACTCGCGTCCCTCATATCTGAACCCTCAAAACCATACAACCCATGCAACAGTACGTAAAACAGGATCAACCGCAGTTCATCAAATCAACATTGCATCGCCGGACAAAAGGACCATAGTTTATCGGAGTTCAACGGCAAATCCATACTACAAACAACTTAAAACATAGTTAAAATATAAACTTAACGGGGAAGGGCGGAGGAAATCACCATTTCCTCGCCGGCCCCTCCCCTTTCCGGTCGTCGGCGCGGCTGTGACCCTCCTCCGTGTATGCGCCGACGTGCGAAGGTGTGTCATCATCGTAGGAGCTGGAGGTGGATCCGTTCGTCAGGTCGGAGTCGGGGCTGCACCTCATGCCCGACAATCTACGAAGAAGGCTGTCCTGCTCCTTCGCACTATGGGCCGCCTTCGCCTTCGTCACCGCCTCCTTGTTTGGCTCACGCTCCGACAACTTGATGGCGAGTCGGAGCGCCTTGACATTCTTGCGGCAGAGACACCGCACATTTGTCTCCGACGTCGTGAGAGAGTGGCGGAGGACCGATGCGAGGAGCGCGGCCTCGGGTTCGACCGGCGTGCTCACACAAGAACGCCACGCGGACATCGCCTCCCCCCTCTCCCTCCCCCGTTGCCGTTCGCGCCGGGTACACATGCCTCGAACTCGGGCATCCTCGTACGCGCGGCCCCGGCGTGGGCATGAGGACCCAGCAGTGGCCGGGTACCACTTCCGAAGTAGAGGGTGGTGGAGGTGGGCGGTGTACCTGAAGGAGTAGAGCGGAGCTGCTGGAGCTGTGTGCCGGGAGGGAAGGGCCGACAACGTCACAGGCGCTGCGTCGACGGGCAATGGGCGCTGAGGAAGATCCGCCGCTGCCTGGGACGCCTTGCTCGAGCAGCGACCTCCTCCGGACGATGCGGCGGGCCACCTCCTCCAAATCGATGTTCGAGTCGTCGGATTCTACACCGGAGCCACCACTGCTTCCATTGCCGGCCATCCGATCGGAGGGGAGGGGATCGGAAGTGGAGTGGACGGAGAGGGAAGTGAAGTGGAGTTTGAATTGACCGGTGTCTAGGCTTGGCGGATGGGGATATTTATGGGGTCTGGGTGGACCAGGCAAATGTGGCGGATGCGCCCGGGCGCGCATGTACCGCCTCACATCCGCCCCATAATTGGGCTGGATATGAGGGGTGCCGGTCAATCCGAGCATGTGAGGCCCGTTTGAGGCACCCGACTGGGTCACATTTTTACGACCGGTCAGTGACCGGGCGGCCCCCCCGGACGTATGAGGCGGATTACGCGAGCCCGGCTGTAGATGCTCTAAGGGGCAAAAGACTCTTTGCTCATCTTTTCATGGGATCTACACTTACTCCAAAAACAAGTACAACTATACCCTATGCACTCGTAAGACATAAATATATTTCTGGCATCATTGATGGGGAGGTAAGCACCTTTGGCCTTTGTTCCAAGTTTTTGGTTCATTATTACTCGTGCTATGGCAACCCAAGACGTGCACAACAAGAGCGACCTTGCAAGGACCCTTTCGTCGCTGAGGAGGGGAAGCACGGATCCGGCGACTGACCTCGAAATGCGTGAGCGAGAAACCGGCGATCTGGCTGAAGCTGGTGCAAAGTCAACATCCTCCGCGGTCAAGAAATTTTACATGAGAAGAAATAACAACCGGAGCTTCAAAAAATAATGTAAAGCTGATGCCGATCACCTGTGACTTGATCATTCAGAGGTAGTAGTAGTACTGAGTTGTAGATGAACCAGATAATAATAAAAAGGTGCAAGAGATGCACGCCAGTTTGTATTTTCCTGAATAAGCGAACAATGGAACAATGAACATTGGTTTATGTGACTTAAAATTTGTGTTAAGTTATTTGGTGTGTACCTGGCAAAAGGTCGAAGATCATTGTATTGATGCAACACATGATGCCTGGTGTAAGCAATGAATATCATCAACCGTCAAGGAGACTTACTTGAAACTAAGCTGTTTCCAATGGAGCGCTCAGAAACTGTATATCTGTCATTATTCAACTGTAGAGATATATTTGCTGGTTGAGAAAACACAGCAAATCCAAATTTTGAATAAAATACAATTTTTTTATTGATACACAACAAAATATTATGATAATTTACTAGCATAGAACAGAACAAAGGTGTAGTAAGAATTACGGTTTTCAGCACCTGTTGACCCCTCGACTGGAGGGATCCCGTCCTTGCTTTACGTAGTTTTAGCGCCTTGGTTGGGGCGACGATATGGCGATGATGCCCTAGAGTTAGAATAATGTCCTCCACATCCTATCCCCTCTTCGGTAGAGGCCGTGTAGAGGTATCCCTCCAACATGTCTTGGATCTGGTCGACATTGTCTCTCAGTAGATTTGTTTGGCTCCGGTCGACACTTGTCTCTAGTAGATCTGTCTAAATTCGGTCGCCCCTTGTTTTTATTGGTGTGTTTGTAAGTATGGCCGTTTACGATCTTAATACGACAATTTTCTTACTGCCTAAGTACAACAGGATAATCTTCAATTTTTTTCGAAATAAAGCACAAATCTTAAAGCAATAATGAACGGTGGATGATTGCCGGTGAAAGGTAAAAAAATCGAGAGGAGAAAGAGCTATAATTTCATTACGGAGTGGTCAGCCACATAGCAAATTAATCGGAACCGACCTAGGATCGACAAGGAACCGCACTTCTTTTTTAACAAAAAATATAGGAACCAAACTTATAAGGAGATATATACCTAACCCCACGAGATTTATCGCTCCGCCCGATCGCGTGATCGTTAGTTATCGCCACCGGCCACAGGCACCGGGACGTACGTGATGGCTTCGCCGAACCGCGGCGGAGGCGGCCGAGATCGGCTCAGCGAGCTGCCGGACGGCGTCATCGGCCATGTCCTCTCGTTCCTCCCCACCAAGGAGGCCGCCCGCGCCGCCGCGCTCGCCAGGAGCTGGCGCCACAAGTTCGCGTACGTCCACACCATCTCCTTCGTGGAGTACGTTGCCCCCTTCCGCGGGGACGACTACACCTTCTACCTGAATGCCGGGGATCGCCGGAGCAAGAACGGGGCGTTCCTCGACGGCGTCAATGCGGCTCTCCTCTGCCGCCGCAGCTGCGCAGGCGACCGCAACGCCGCGCCGCGCGCCTTCCGCGTTCACTTCGGTGGTTACTACGACTGGGACGGGCCCGTTGTGAGCCAGTGGTTCTCCCACCTGCTGCGCCGGAGCGGGCCGGAGCTCCACCTTGACCTTCGCCTACAACTCACCGTCATGGGGGAGCACTACGCTGGGGAGCCGGACCACCACGGGGGCGCCGGCAGCGAGACGGACGACCGCTGCCCCGTGCCCTGCAGCCGCGACGTAGCGGATATGTTCACGTTACCAGTAAGCCTCTTCTCCTGCGTGGCCATACGCCCATACGGACGCTCTGCCTCGGCGGCTGCGATCTGGATCCACCGGAGATCATACGCCTGCCGCTCCTCGAGACGTTGCTCCTGAGCAGCGTCAGCGAGTTGGACTGCAGCGGCATCCAACGGCTCATCTCCTGCTGCCCGCGCCTGATCGACCTTACGCTGGAGAGTTGCGAGACTTTCACCATAACCGTCCTCGACAAGCACCTCCGTAGGCTCGCTATACGGTGCTGCCACACCCTGGTCAGTGTGACCGTCGATGCTTCGGAGCTGAGGGAGTTCGAGTACAGGGGTGCCGTGCCCGCGGAGTCGCTCGTGACCCTCCACGGTGCGCACAAGATCTCTTCGTGCCACATCGGCTTCTGTGGCAAGAAGGTTCGCAATGGAGATTTTTCCCAGTTTAGAATGTTCCTCGAGCAGTTCACCGCCACAAGGCATTTACATCTAGTGTCTACTCATCTCGGTTCAGACATTGAGAGTGAATCCTTCATGGGATTCCCCTCATATCTGAGCCTATGGAAGCTTGAACTGACAGGATATCTTCATCGAGGCAGCATCGAGGCGGTGACTAGGATACTCGAGCAGGCTCCACGCATTGAAATTTTGACGCTGTTCATGAAACCAAGTAAGGACGTCCGGGTGCACCCTCACGAGCTCAGGGATGAACTCGCGGTTCCGGATGTTTCGATCCCGTGCTTGGAGAAGCGGGTGAGGGAGATCAACCTGGTGCACTACCAGGGCAATGAGGCACAGAGGTGTATGGCCAAGCTGCTGCTCTGCAATGCGCGGGTTCTTGAACGAGTGTGTGTTGTCTTTCCGAGGGGCCCGCGAGAGTTGCAGAGGAGACTGAAGAACGAAATCAGAGAATGGGTGATGATGGTGAACAGGTCAGCAGAGACGATTTTCATTTAAGGTAGTGTCCAATGATTATGATGCTGTTTTATTTGTAGCAGAATTGTACTCGTAGATTTTTTTCTTGTAAGGTGAATTGTTCAATTAATTCCACGTGATGCAACATGTTGGAAATTTCTCCCTTTTGGGAGATATCCTCTCCTTGCTAAGCTCGGGGTGATGCTCCGGCCAACGTGTCCAAAGTCTGTTTTATATTCCAACCTCACACGGCGGACTCCTTTCATGGTGGATTTCAACGAATTTTTGTGTCCCATTCTGGCAGGAGTGAGAATTCGGGCCAGTTCTTTTGGGCAATTCTCCGAGAATTGACCCCCTCCCCAGCTTCTCCCAGAATTGCCACTTAATATTTTTTTACAATTCCTAGCTAGTTAAGGTCTAATTAGCTAGGAATTGTAAAAAAATATTAAGTGGCAATTCTGGGAGAAGCTGGGGAGGGGGTCAATTCTGGAAGAATTGCTCAAAAGAACTGGCCCTTCAAGCGTTTTGGTTTGCTCAAGTTGAAGACTTAAAGAAAAGGACAGTGCTAACCACTAAACGTTATGTTTTTAAGTAGCGTTACAGAAAGATCTCTCTACTCCATGTTCAACCACATCCCGACCGATTTTTCCTCTTGTTTTCCATTCTCGCCGTCCGGCTTTCTTTTCCCTTTCTTGCGCTGTCGGTTTTTCTTCCAGGGTAAAATACAAAGAAGAAAAATATTATTTACATGAGATTCAAACCCACGAGCTGAAAGCAAGGCATATTGCTAACCAGGTCCGGTAACCACCTCAACTATGCTTGCTTGTTGTCCAAATCATAGAACATCACACTATTTGAACCTTGTTCATTTCAGTGTTTTCCTTTTTTTTTTGCAAAAATCTTTATTTCGGTGTTGAACCTTCATTCGGGGTTGGAGAATGGCTTCTGGTTCACGGATGGTGGTTTGCTGTTGCGATGGTGATGGTGGTGGGTATGGAGATGAGATGGAAAATGGCGGCGGCTAGGGCTGGAGAATGGCTTCTGGTTCGCGGATGGTGGTTTTCGACGATGCTCCCTCGGGATTCTGGTACTGGCTCCTTTGTATAAGTTTTTGGGGTGGACGCCACGGAGCCTCAAGAGCCTGAAAGTCGGGAAGGCGAACGGGATGGGCAACCTGCTTGAATGCCGTAAGAAGTCATCTTGTCGTCCCTCCTGGTCACGTTTGCTCTGAATCGACATTAATCCAGCACGGTCAATGAGCGCATGCAACATGAGGGGCGGGCCAGAGCAGCTTTCTCGACCCCCACCCCGGTTTGAGTATCGCGCCGTTCGCCGGCATGCAGCAGTGACCAGTCACATTGGCGCTGGACCAGCATGAATGCGGCGCGGAGAGTGGAGCAGCGGTTGGAGCGAAAGAAAGAGAGAGGATTTTGTGTGGGCCGGGGGTGTCAGAGGCATACGTGCCGGTGGTCCTAACGCCAGGAAACCTCCCCTATCATTGCTTATTGTTTGTCAGATTTCAAACGTTTGAACCTTGTAATGATGTTTGGTGCACGGTGTTCGATGGCCTAAAGTGTCTGCACAACACGGTCTGGACATTCGCGGGCAATCTGGTACATGGCGTTGAAGTTGCACTTACAACAGTATATCAGAGGTACATGTACAAATGAGTTTAACGGCTAGGATAAATCAATAACCCTCGTACCCAGCTGAAGTTTGTTGGTAGGAATGAAATCGCTTTGCATGGCAACTATTGTTGAGCGCGGATGACAAATTTAATTGGCAAGCACGATTTGTCAAGCTTGCATAGTACTAAATTTGACATCTTTGCAGCAACCAAAATCTTTATAGAGAACTTCACTTTGCCATGCTTTCCTAAAATTTTAATTAGGCCAGTTTCCACATTCTATTCGAGATGAAGGAATTATGTGGTCTTCTCTGGCGGCTCACCAGTTTCCTAAGGAACCTTTAGATATTCTTGTTAGAGAAACTATTTTTTTGTCCCACAATTTTTAGCGAAGTTTATTTGGTCGCTCAACTATGAAACCGGACAACTTGCACCCCCAACAACTGAAACCAGATAATGTTCGTCCTGGTCTTGATTTTGACTGTTTTTGGTGATGACAGACCCCGGTTTGACCGTTGCTGACTCAAATTGACGCACTTTTTTAAAATCTGTGTACTATTTTCAAATCCATGAACTTTTTAAAATTCATACTTTTTTTTCAAAATCACATAATTTTAAATTTTGCGATTTTTTTAAATTCATGTACTTTTTTCAGTTCACGTACTTTTTTCAAATCCATGTGCATTGAAATTTGCATTCTTTCTTCTGGTCCATGTACATTTTTGAAATTCACGTACCATTTAAAAAATCTGTGTACTTTTTTCAAGTTCATGATATTTTGCAAATTCATGAACTTTTCCAAATAAAGCATATGAATTCAAAAATATTATGCAAACTTCAAAAAATTACGCGAATTTCAGATAAGTTCATGATTTTTTTAAAAAGGAAGAAAATTTGAGAGAATTACACATACTTGAGGACAAAGCTTTACGGTTTTAGTAGTTAGAGTTGCAAGGTCTCCGATTTCGGAGTTCAAGGATCAAATCTAGACTCTTGTGCCAAGAGTTAAGGGATGTCTAGTATAACTTTGTCTTCTTCCTGGTTACTTCTTGATTAATCCCTGTCTGGGTGACTGAAATTGTTCAGTCAGACATTCTTTCACATGTGGGCTAAATTGCCGAAGGGCGTTGAGATTAAAAAAATTTAAAATTAGACTGGTCTTTTTTTCTCAAAAAATAATCCTGATCTTAGGGCATCATGGTACATCCACCATATTAATCTGGAATGTCCAGAAAAAAAAATCTCGGTAGGTATAAGAGGAAAAAAAGAAGGTAACGACCGGGCTTTGTGATTCGTGGCAAATTATGAATCCTTGTTTGTAACGGAGTAGCAATCGACTCCGGATGAGATCTACTCCTTGATCGACTCAGGAACAAGAAGGAACCCTACTAGTACATATATTCGGCCAGATGAGAATCACGGGCGGCACCCTGAGCCGTGATGGCGGCCGCACCCACGGACATGGATTTTTAGAGCATCTGCGTCGGGGCCGCGCTATCGAGGGCGTTCGTTTGCAGCCGTGATTCTCGAGATGTGCGTCAGTCTAGGGATCTTTACGAGTCATTACGAGTAGTAACAAAGCTATGGACTGTGGACTTTATTCTGCACTATCTTGTCCTGAAGTGAGTGTCTTGTGTATATGCATGTCTTCTGCCGCATGTATTCCATCTCTCTTTCCCTCTCTTTATGCATGCACTCCCTGTGCTGCATGTGACCCCCCCTCTCTCAAATGACCTTTTTTATTCACCACAGGCATGGACGACCGCATCTTCTCTCTCTCTCTCTGAATTCTTCTCTGTATATATCTCCGAATGGCTTATCTTCTAGGCACTCGTTCCATTTATTTCTTGTGTGCGCTAGTCTTCAAACGAGGGTTGGATTTACATCAGGAAAACAAGGATTGGCCGTTCTTGTGTGCACTATTTTTTCACCCCTCTCTCTCTCTCTCCCTCTCTCTCTTGTGTGCACTATTTTTTTTACGTCTCTCTCTCTCCAAACAACAAGGATTGGATCTGCGTGTACTAGAAAACTACATCTGGGTGATTGACTCATCCAAGAAAAACTTGGTCTCCTTGAGCACCATCGCTATTGGAGACAATTAATGAGCCCGGGCTTGCTATGCTCACCTCCCCATCTCTATCAAACATTTTGGGTCTCGTTCGGGGTGCAGGGATCAGCTCTTCTGCTAGCCATCATGCTCGTTGTGGAAGACGATATAGCTGTCTCAAGGAACAAGAAGATGTAGGCGTGTAGCAGTGTCCGTCCATGTGCTACCAGGAATTTTGTCCAGCTCCTGTTGTCTCCTTGTGGGATGTGTACAGAGGTCTGATGAACAGTTCCTTATAGGCCCTAGGTGTATCACAGAAGCCAGCTCTCATTAGCGGCTGAAAACGGCACGGATCCCTGTGCGTATGGGCGGTCAAGATAACGCGGCCGGGGTGCAGATGCTCTATTAAATGTTTTCGGCCGCACCCACCAACTCCTGGTGTGGCGAGGACCGCCTGAGCGACCTCCCCGAGGACGTCCTCGGCATCATCCTCTCCTATCTCCCCATAAAAGAGGGTGCTCGCGCAGCCGTGCTCGCCAGGAGTTGGCGCCACTCCTTCGCCGCCGTCGAGGCCATGTCCTTCGTCCAGGACAAGGCCCACGACAAGAACGACCACAGCTTCACCGCGCAATCCCAGGAGAAGCGCAGCAAGAACGGGGACTTCATCGATGAAGTCAACGCCGCGCTCCTCTGCTGCCGCCGCTGCGGCGCCAGCACGTCGCCGCGCGCCTTCCGCGTCAACTTCGGCTGCTACACGCACTGGGACTCTGCCGTGTTGAACCGGTGGCTCTACCACGTGCTTAAGCGCAGCAGCAAGGAGCTCCACCTCGACCTGCGCCTCCAGCACACCGACCTCGCCGAGCACCACGTCAAGGAACCCTACAATGGCGATTCCGACGACCCCCGCGCCAACGTCCCGGCCGACGACAGGTGCCCC
>NC_041383.1:62607548-62621516 GCF_002162155.2 Triticum dicoccoides
GTATGCGCTTCCAGGAAGCCTCTTCTCGTGCGGCGCCGCTCTGTCTCGGCGCCTGCACGTGGGAGCCGCCCGAGCGCATCGAGCTGCCTTTGCTCGAGACGCTGTTCCTAAGCACCATTAGGAGCACCGGCAGCAACATCCAACGCCTCATCTACGGTTGCCCGCGCCTCCTCGACCTCACCCTCGAGAGGTGCGGCTACACAAATAAAAGTTACAAGGACCCTCTTCCCGACAAAAATTTCACCATCACTGTCCTGGATAAGCATCTCCGTACATTCTCCCTAAGGTGCTGCCACAACCTGGTCTGAGTGAGCATTGATGCGTCCGAGCTGAGGATGTTCGAGTACAGAGGTGATGTGCCATCGGAGTCGCTCCTCACACTCCACGGCGCGCACAAGATCTCTTCGTGCACCATCGGTTTCTGCGGCATGAAAGTTTACAAGGGGGAGTTGCCCCTGCTCAGAAGCTTCCTCGAGCAGTTTACTGGCACAAGACATTTGCATCTCGTGTCTACTCATCTCGGTTCAGGCATAGGGAGTGAGTTTTTCTCGGGATTCCCCCTACTTTCCGAGCCTCCTGCGGCTTGAGTTGACAGGATACCTTGGCGGATGCAGCATCAAGGCGGTGACTAGGATACTTGAAGTTGCTCCAAGCATTCAGATTTTGACTCTATTCATGAAGCCAGATTATGAGGACAGATTTCACAACGAATACTTCTGGAGGCAACCACAAGAGCTCATTAGTGAACCGGCTCTAGATGTTTCGATCCCGTGCTTGCGAAATCGGCTGAGGAGTATCAACCTCGTGCACTACCTGGGCGACGACCGACAAAAATATCTAGCCAGCCTGCTGCTTTGTAATGCGATGGTTCTGGAACAAGTGTGTGTTGCCTTTCCAAGGGGTGAACACAAGTTGCAGACTAGACTCAAGAAGGAAATCGAAGGATGCTTGGTGAGTAAATCAGCAAAAGTGATATTCTTGTAATGAAGTTATATAAGTAGTGTCAAACCCAAGCGCATTTTCTCTTAGAAGGCGAGAATTTAGCTTTGTGTATCCTCGGTTCGATTTGTGTCCGGTGTAAAAACATAATCACATGGAAGCTATTGGTGTGGAAAGAGGATAGACCTCATGAGAGCCGTCGAGTAGTATCTCTAAATTTCAAAATGAAATTAGCAATTTGGTAGATATTGCCATCAGAACTTCGCAAAGCAACCTGTAATGGTCCTATGTCATGGCGTTTTTTTATTTCTTAACCTCTTAAGTAATCTCTTTGTAGCATCTAAATTGCCCTGTCAAAAAAGAACTTCCACCAATCTGATCCACAATTATTGGTTTAATGTATATAATCGTATTAGTAAGAGCCTACATGTATTAATTACTTTGAAAATACAACAGAGTTCCTACTTGACCATGGTGAGTTAACTTAAGAAAAGTGGCCCCAAATTTTTCAAGAAATGTATCTCTTTGGGCAAATCAAGAGTTTCTTGTTAAAAACTTCATGGGCTCCAAGAAAAAGTATACACTCACTTGACCATGGCGACTTAACTTTTGAGAGAGGATTTTCCAGCTTGCATTTTATATGATGACACAACATCCACCTTCTGTTGTTGCCACAAGATTTGTGTTGTATTTTTTTCATTTATTAGAGAGGGTATATAAGTAGGAATCATTCTTCCAGCGGTGGCGCACAACCCTGTTTTACGCCATATTAATAGTCTTGCTTGCGTCCAAGGAAAGGGGAATGAAATCGTAGTTTGTATCGGATTAGATTAGAAACAGAACCGACTCAAAAACAAGGAACCGTACGTACTACATATATTGGCTGAGGAGCCGCAGGTGAGAATCAACATCCCCGCACCCTATGGGTAGTTTTTGTTAGACATGATCAATACTTCGTCTCCCTTCCCTATGTTGAAGGAGTCTGGCCTCGAGGCTAGGCCCAGGAGAAGGATGACTACAAATGGATCCAGAATACTACCATAAAGCTCCATGGCCATCGCAAAGGCACAACAAAGGACACTAGTCCTATCAAATATGGGTTAGTACTAGGGAGTGGTGGTTGAGTGTGGGTGACTATCAATTGTGGCGGCCAACCTTCTTGGGGGAGTCATCGTTGAGTGCGGGTGACTATCGATTGTGGAGGCGAATCTTCTGCGCTTCTCTTTTTGGCGGCACTCTAGTGCCATTTTCGCGCCTTTGGTGTGTTTTGTCGTATTTTTATTCTTTGATTAGCTTTAGGAATTTCCTAACACCATCTATCCTTTTTGGCAGATTGTCTTTATATAATATAAAGCGGGTTGTGGGCCTGTTTCGAGAGAGAAACCACCGAACACTGAGAATCCAAACGGACCGAGCAATCTTTGGAAGGGGCCATCTCACCGTAGAAACCACCCCCTTGCTCCAGGCCATGGATCCAAGGTCACTCATCGCGTCATCATTACCAACCATCTTCTTCATCACGAGGACAAGGATCGAACCTCCCAGTCGGCTCCTTTCTTCCTGCTCGCGTTGGCTCTGCTCCAAGACAAGGAGAAATGAAAGAGAAACAATAATGAATGAAACCGAGAAGGCAATGCCAGCTCGTCTCTTCAACTTATACAGTACATGCCAAACAAAGAATAAACAAACCGAAGCGGGACCCAAAACCACACAACGAAAATGGCCCGACAAAAGGCACACGCGTGAACGCGCCGACAAAGCAACCCAGAATCAAGATTCGTACGACATTTAACGCGAACAAAGGTCAGAAACTTAGGTGAAATATTTCTAAATCTCATCTATATGAGAATTAGAAAAAGTTCATGCATTTAAAACAAATAAATAAAGAAGAATAAAGAAAAATGAAAAGGTGGGAAAACAAAAATAAATAGAAAAAATGCATTTTAAAAGTTCATGAATTTAAAACAAATAAAGAAAAAAAGAAAAGGGAAAAGGAAACAGAAAAGCAAAAACAAAATATAAAATATAAAATGCAACTGAAACCTGTTGGGGAACGTAACAGAAATTCAAAAAATTTCTACGCATCACCAAGATCTATCTATGGAGAGACTAGCAACGAGAGAGAGGAGTGCATCTACATACCCTTGTAGATCGCGAGCGGAAGCGTTCAAGTGAACGGGGTTGAGGGAGCCGTACTCGTCGTGATCCAAATCACCAATGATCCTAGTGCTGAACGGACAGCACCTCCGCGTTCAACACACGTACGGTTGGGAAAACGTCTCCTCCTTCTTGATCCAGCAAGGGGGAAGGAGAGGTTGATGGAGATCCAGCAGCACGACGGTGTGGTGGTGGATGCAGCAGCGATCTCGGCAGGACTTCGCCAAGCTCTACGAGAGGGAGAGGTGTTGCAGAGGGAGAGGGAGGCGCCAGAGACTTGGGATGCGGCTGCCCTCCCTCCCCCCACTATATATAGGGCCCCTAGGGGGGGTGCCGGCCCTAGGAGATCCAATCTCCAAGGGGGGCGGCAGCCAGGGGGGAAACTTGCCCCCCAAGCCAGGTGGAGGCGCCCCACCCCTAGGGTTTCCAACCCTAGGCGCAGGGGGGGGGGGCAAGGGGGGGCGCACCAGCCCACCAGGGGCTGGTTCCCCTCCCACTTCAGCCCATGGGCCCCTCCGGGATAGGTGGCCCCACCCGGTGGACTCCCGGGACCCTTCCGGTGGTCCCGGTACAATACCGGTGACCCCCGAAACTTTCCCGATGGCCGAAACCTGACTTCCTATATATAATTCTTCACCTCTGGACCATTCCGGAACTCCCTCTTGACGTCCTGCATCTCATCCGGGACTCCGAACAACTTTCGGGTTACTGCATACTAATATCTCTACAACCCTAGTGTCACCGAACCTTAAGTGTGTAGACCCTACTGGTTCGGGAGACATGCATACATGACCGAGACGACTCTCCGGTCAATAACCAACAGCGGGATCTGGATACCCATGTTGGCTCCCACATGCTCCTCGATGATCTCATCAGATGAACCACGATGTCGAGGATTCAATCAATCCCGTATACAATTCCCTTTGTCAATCGGTACGTTACTTATCCGAGATTCGATCGTTGGTATCCCAATACCTCGTTTAATCTCGTTACCGGCAAGTCACTTTACTTGTACCGTAATGCATGATCCCGTGACTAGACACTTGGTCACATTGATCTCATTATGACGATGCATTACCGAGTGGGCCCAGAGATACCTCTCCGTCATACGGAGTGACAAATCCCAGTCTCGATTCGTGCCAACCCAACAGACACTTTCGGAGATACACATAGTGCACCTTTATAGTCATCCAGTTACGTTGTGACGTTTGGCACACCCAAAGCACTCCTATGGTATCCGGGAGTTGCACAATCTCATGGTCTAAGGAAATGATACTTGACATTTGGAAAAGCTCTAGCAAAACGAACTACACGATCTTTGTGCTACTTAGGATTGGGTCTTGTCCATCACATCATTCTCCTAATGATGTGATCCCGTTATCAATGACATCCAATGTCCATAGTCAGGAAATCATGACTATCTGTTGATCAACGAGCTAGTCAACTAGAGGCTCACGAGGGACGTGTTGTGGTCTATATATTCACACATGTATTACGATTTCCGGATAACACAATTATAGCATGAACAACAGACAATTATCATGAACAAGGAAATATAATAATGACCAATTTATTATTGCCTCTAGGGCATATTTCCAACAGTCTCCCACTTGCACTAGAGTCAATAATCTAGTTCACATCACCATGTGATTAACACTCAGAGGTCACATCGCCATGTGACTAACATCCGTAGAGTTTACTAGAGTCAACAATCTAGTTCACATCACTATGTGATTAACACTCAATGAGTTCTGGGTTTGATCATGTTATGCTTGTGAGAGAGGTTGTAGTCAGTGGGTCTGCAACATTCAGATCCCTATGTATTTTGCAAAACCTTATGTCATATCGTAGATGCTGCTACCACGTTCCACTTGGAGCTATTCCAAATTGTTGCTCCATTATATGTATCCGGTATCTCTACTCAGAGCTATCCGGATAGGTGTTAAGCTTGCATCGACGTAACTCTTTACGTCGAACTCTTTATCACCTCCATAACCGAGAAACATTTCCTTATTGAGTTTGTTGTGGATGAAGCTTTTGATAAAAAGAGAAACCATGATATGAGGGGAATTAAGGAGACACAAAAGTTCAAGCTTGGGGATGCCCAAGGCACCCCAAGATAATATTTCAAGAAGTCTCAAGCATCTAAGCTTGGGTATGCCCCGTTAGGCATCCCAGCTTTCTTCTTCAACAACTATCGGTTAGTATCGGTTGAGCCTAAGTTTTTGCTTCTTCACGTGAGTTGTGCTATCCTTGCAATGTCATTTTGTTTTGCTTTGCTTGCTGTTTGAATACTATACCAAGATCTGAAATTCTTAAATGAGAGAGAGTCTTCACATAGTTGCATAATTATTTAACTACTCGTTGATGTTCATTTATATCTTGTTGGAGTAGTTTTTCATTTAGTCGTGTGCTTCACTTATATCCTATGAGTAAATGGTTGAATAAGTTGAATGTCATAAATCTGAAATTATATATGCCTCATTTTCTTATCCCATGGGGAGTAATGACTTCACATCTAAGAAGTAGAGGTTGTATGTGTATTGAAGGTTAGCAAGCATTGCATTGGTCATTTGAACAATTCATGAAAGAATATTGAAGGAAGAGAGATTTCACATATAAATATATTATCATGGACATCTTTTATAATTGTGAGCACTCATTAAGTATGACATGCTAAAGAGTTGATGTTGGACAAGGAAGACAACGTAATGGGTTATGTTTTCTCACATCTCAGTTAAAGTATATTGTCATGGATCATTCAAACATGTTGAGCTTGCCTTTCGCCCTCATGCTAGCCAAAAATTTCTAGCACCAAGTAGAGATACTACTTGTGCTTCCAAATATCCTTAAACCCAGTTTTTGCCATGAGAGTCCACCATACCTACCTATGGATCGAGCAAGATCCTTCAAGTAAGTTGTCATCGGTGCAAGCAATAAAAATTGCTCTCTAAATATGCATGACTTATTAGTGCGGAGAAAATAAGCTTTGTATGATCTTGGTATGGAAGCAATAAAAGCGACGGACTGCATAATAAAGGTCCGTATACAAGGGGCAATATAAAGTGACGTTCTTTCGCATTAATATTTTGTGTATCCAACCCTAAAAGAGCATGGCAACTTCTTCTTCCCTCTGCGAAGGGCCTACCTTTTACTTTATGTCTTCTAATTTATGCAAGAGTCAAGATGATCTTCACCTTTTCCTTTTTCATTTTATCCTTTGGCAAGCACTTTGTGTTAGGGTGATCCTGATATATATATATATATATATATATATATATATATATATATATATATATATATATATATATATATCCAATTGGATGTACGTTAGCATGAACTATTATTGTTGACATCACCCAAAGGTGAATACGTTTGGAGGCAACATAATAAGCCCCTATCTTTCTCTGTGTCTGATTAAAACTTCATAACCACAAGTATTGTGTGAGTGTTAGCAATTGTAGAAGACTATATGATAGTTGAGTATGTGAAGTTTGCTAAATCAAAGCTCTGACATAGACCCTTCCTGAAAATAGGATGAATTGCAATTGTTTGATGACTAAGAATGAAGTTTGCTAGTTTTCACGAAAGTTTATGGTCTATGCTTTAACATGTGAATAGCTTGTTACTTGATCATGAAAAGTTTTATGAGATGAACTATAGTTATGACATATAATGATGCTAGTAAAGGTGATTGAAATTATCATTGATCAAACTTGTGCACCTCTAGCATTCACACTTCATAAATTATTTCTTTTATCATTTACCTACTCGAGGACGAGCAGGAATTAATCTTGGGGATGCTGATACGTCTCCAACGTATCTATAATTTATGAAGCATTCATGCTATTTTATTATCTGTTTTTGAATGATTATGGGCTTTATTATACACTTTTATATTACTTTTGGGACTAACCTATTAACCGGAGGCCCAGCCCATATTGCTGTTTTATTGCCTGTTTCAGTATTTCGAAGAAAAGGAATATCAAACGGAATCCAAATGGAATGAAACCTTCGGCATCGTGATTTTTTGGAAGAATATCATGTGGGAGACTTGGAGTTCATGTCAGAAGATCTTCGAGGAGGCCACGAGGGTGGGGGGAGCCCACCCCCCCTACTGGGCGCGCCCCCTGTCTCGTGGGCCCCTCAAGCACCTCCCGACCGACTTCTTTCGCCTATATAGTCCCATGTACCCTAAAAACATCCACGGAGAAGATAGATCGGGAGTTTCGCCGCCGCAAGCCTCTGTAGCCACCAAAAACCTCTTGGGAGCCAGTTCCGGCACCCTGCCGGAAGGGGAACCCATCACCGGTGGTCATCTTCATCATCCCGGCGCTCTCCATGACGAGGAGGGAGTAGTTCACCCTCGGGGCTGAGGGTATGTACCAGTAGCTATGTGTTTGATCTCTCTCTCTCTCTCTCTCGTGTTCTCTCTCGTGTTCCCTCTATGGCAGGATCTTGATGTATCACGAGCTTTGCTATTATAGTTGGATCTTATGATGTTTCTCCCCCTCTACTCTCTTGTAATGGATTGAGTTTGCCCTTTGAAGTTATCTTAGCGGATTGAGTCTTTATTGATTTGAGAACACTTGATGTATGTCTTGCCGTGCTTATCTGTGGTGACAATGGGATATCATGTGCCACTTGATGTATGTTTTGGTGACCAACCTGCGGGTTCCGTCCATGAACCTATGCATAGGGGTTGGCACACGTTTTCGTCTTGACTCTCCGGTAGAAACCTTGGGGCACTCTTTGAAGTACTTTGTGTTGGTTGAATAGATGAATCCGACATTGTGTGATGCATATCGTATAATCATGCCCACGGATACTTGAGGTGACAATGGAGTATCTAGGTGACATTAGGGTTTTGGTTGATTTGTGTCTTAAGGTGTTATTCTAGTATGAACTCTATGATAGATTGAGCGGAAAGAATAGCTTCATGTTATTTTACTATGAACTCTTGAATAGATAGAACATAAAGGATAACTTTGAGGTGGTTTCGTACCCTACCATAATCTCTTCGTTTGTTCTCCACTATTAGTATCTTTGGAGTGACTCTTTGTTGCATGTTGAGGGATTGTTATATGATCTATCTATGTTACTATTGTTGAGAGAACTTGCACTAGTGAAAGTATGAACCTTAGGCCTTGTTTTCTACCATTGCAATACCGTTTACGCTCACTTTTACCACTTGTTACCTTCCTGTTTTTATAATTTCAGATTACAAATACCTTTATCTACCATCCATGTTGCACTTGTATCACCATCTCTTCGCCGAACTAGTGCACCTATAAAATTTGCCATTGTATTGGGTGTGTTGGGGACACAAGAGACTCTTTGTTATTTGGTTGCAGGGTTGTTTGAGAGAGACCATCTTCATCCTACGCCTCCCACGGATTGATAAACCTTAGGTCATCCACTTGAGGGAAATTTGCTACTGTCCTACAAACCGGTGCACTTGCAGGCCCAATAATGTCTACAAGAAGAAGGTTGTGTAGTAGACATCAGAGCCCAGATTCCGCGAAATGGCTTGAGGCCATGAAATCTGAGATGGGATCCATGTTTGAGAACAAAGTGTGGACTTTGGTTGTCTTGCCCGATGATCGGCAAGCCATAGAAAATAAATGGATCTTCAAGAGGAAGACGGACGTTGATAGTAGTGTTACTATCTACAAAGCACGACTTGTCACAAAAAAGTTTTTCGACAAGTCAAGGTGTTGAATACAATAAGATTTTCTTACTCATATCGATGCTTAAGTATGTCCGAATCATGTTAGCTGGCAAATGGATGTCAAAACTGCATTCCTTAATGGATTTATTAAAGAAGAGTTGTATATGATGCAACCAGAAGGTTTTGTCAATTCTAAAGATGCTAACAAAGTGTGCAAGCTCCAGCAATCCATCAATGGACTGGTGCAAGTATCTCCGAGTTGGAATATACGCTTTGATGAGTTGATCAAAGCATATGGTTTTATGCAGACTTTTGGAAAGGCCTGTATTTACAAGAAAGTGAGTGGGAGCACTACAACCTTTCTGATAAGTATATGTGAATGACATATTGTTGATCGGAAATGATGTAGAAATTTTCTGGAAAGCATAAAGGAGTGTTTGAAAGGAGTTTTTGAAAGAAAGACCTCAGTAAGCTACTTACATATTGAGCATCAAGATCTATTGAGATAGATCAAGACGCTTGATAAGATTTTCAATTAGTACATACCTTGACAAGATTTTGAAGTAGTTCAAAATGAAAACAGTCAAAGAAAGAGTTCTTGCCTATGTTGCAAAGGTGTGAAATTGAGTAAGACTCAAATCCCGACCACGGCAAAAAATAGAAAGAGAATGAAAGTCATTCCCTATGCCTCAGTTAGGTTCTATAAAGTATGCTATGTTGTGTACCAGACCTGTTGTATACCTTGCTCTGAATATGGCAAAGGAGTACAATTTAGATCTAGGAGTAGATCACTGGACGGCGGTCAAGAATAACCTTAGTAAGGACTAACACTAGTAGGAAAAGGCATGCTAGTGGCGCACCAGTTTTGCCTTCTAATGGCGCACTACTGGTGCGCCACTAGCATCACGCCATTAGAATTAAATTCTAATGGCGCACCACTGGTGCGCCATTAGTATCTAGCGTTCGAATGGCGCACCACGCAGTGCGCCATTAGTATTGCCCACAGTGCGCCACTATTATCTGCTATACTAATAGCGCACCACACGGTAGTGCGCCATTAGTAACAATTTTTTAATTTTTTTTGTTTTTTCTTAATCTCAGGTCACTATTTCACATATGAGATATTCAACACATATATATATATACAACAAGCATCCATATAACAATCATATCCAACACACAAGTTTCATCATATATACATACATAGCCAACACATAGTTCCATCGTTACATATTACAAAAGTTTCACATTGTTCACCCAACACCGTTATCCATCAATTCACAAAAGTTTCACATTGATACAAAATAAAAACACAAATGGAAAAGAAGCACTCCATCCATGCAAGCTTCCGTGAACTAAATCAAATCTGCAAAATGATAAACAAGAAGTTAGAAGAAGAAGAAGAAGAGAAGAAGAAGAAGAAGACTAGAAGAATACTAGAAGAAGAATAAGAAGGATGAGAAGAAGACTATAAGCTTATTATGTAAACTTGATCATTTTGTGCTAACATAAATTATTTTGGAGCTAACCTATAGGAAACTAAGCATATAAGCTCTAAGTTAGCATATTAGAGCCAACTTAGGTAAAATGAAGCTAACCTATGTCATTTTGGAAAAAAAAAAGAATAAGAAGAAGACTATAAGCTTATTATGTAAACTTGATCATTTTGTGCTAACATAAGTTATTTTGGAGCTAACCTATAGAAAACTAAGCATATAAGCTCTAAGTTAGCATATTAGAGCCAACTTAGGTAAAATGAAGCTAACCTATAGGAAACTAAGCATATTAGAGATAGCATAGGTAACTAAGTATATATATATATATATATCATTTTGGAGATCTGACATACCTGACATAGTTCAGTTCTCATTGTTCTTCTCCTTCTCCTTCCTCAGCCTGATGCGCCAAGAGCGGCGAGGCGGTGGAGGCAGTGGAGACAGTGGGATGTAGTCTTCTACCACAATTGGCGTGGTCATGTCGCCCAGCTGTGGGATCGCCGGTGCCACCACCGGTGCGTGGTCATTGTCAGGCACCACCACCATCGCGGGGCCACCTTCAGGCAGGACGGGTACGACCATCGCTAGGTCATCCTCAGCCACCTCCATCTCTTGCCCATGGTCAGCCACCACCATCTCCTGCCCATGGTCAGCCACCACCATCTCTTGCCCTTGGTCAGCCACCACCAGTGCTAGGTCATCCTCAGCCTGATGCCCATCGTCATCCTGCAGCTACTCATCCCCACTCTGCTCCTCTTCTCCCGCACTCCAGTCCGGATCATCCTTCTTGTTGTCTTTGCTGCTGCCAGAATCGCTGCTGCTGTCGCTAAAGCCAGAATCGCTGTTGCTTTTGCTATAGCCATAGTCGCTGCTGCTTTGGCTGTAGCCAGTGTCGCTGCTGCTGCTCCCATTGCCTGTCCAAATGCAACAATGACCGTTAACAATCGATGTGAGACAAAGCCAAATGTAGAGGAATAAGAAGAGGCAGAACGTACTGGCATCATCATCGTCAGCGTAGCGCATGCGACACATAGTCGTGTTGAACACCTTCACGATGAGCATGGTGGCGTCGTCGTCGTACCTGAAGAGAAGGAAGTACCCCAGCCGCAGGTCGTAGGCACGGAAGAACTTCTCCCACCCATGATACAAGTACATGTGGCCCTCCTTGATCACCAACTCCACATCCCACAGCCTGTGTAACCCACTGCCGGCGTGTCGCAGCTTCACATTATTTGGCGGATCTTCACCCAACATGTTCATAAAACTGTCAAGCAGCCTCTGCAGTTTGGGACAATGAGTGATGTAGCAAACAACAGATATCATAATGAGATGGGTGAAGGGGAGATCTCTCGTTTTATATACCTGCGTCATGGATGATACTAAAGTCCCAAGTATGATACTGAAGAACTCAGAAGCATCCAACTCGTACTGCGGTGTGGCAGAGCGGCGGTGGCTGCTTCTCCCCATCTTTGATAAGCAGCAGAAGAGACCAATTAGTACCCTTACAACAGATCATAAAACATGCATGATAACATGCATTAGTCGCAAGTACCCCATATGTCCTATTTTTAGCAAAGTCATGCTAAAATTCATGGAAAATTTCAGCATGACCTTTGCTGAAAATAGGACATATGGAGTACCCGAATTTGCCGGAACGGAAGTTAATCGACATTCCGGCAAACTCAAGGGCCTCTCGGGGTACCTGCAAAATCATTATCCCCGCGTAATGAAGTCGCCAATGGGTCATTTCAGAAGATCACAAGTAGCATAATCATAAGTACAACATCATCATAAGTACAGCAGCAGGGATATTTTTATGATACAAGAAGAAAGTAGCCACAACTACAGTAAAAACAAGCAACACACACAGGAGTTGTAAAATATCCCTGCTATTCTTTTTTACATAAACATGTAATTAGTCAAGACAACTTCTCTCATATTTTTAAACTTCCATTTATTTTAATCTACGGTAGAGACATGACATCATCACCCTCCAGAAAAATCCAACAAATATGGCATCAGAAACATATGTGCCACCTGTCAGAAAATATAGAAAAGAAAGCACATAGTTATAAAGATTAGTATTCGAGACTTTGTAGCGAGCTCTGGTTTCTCTTAATGGCAATTTGGGTGAACCTTTCCATGCATAAAAAATTAAACTGTTATACAGATTTTGAATGCCATCATATGCTAAGCAGGTGTGATGGTTCAGGCTTAATATATTTCAAGCAGTAGATGAGGTGCAAACAAACATTTTTTCAAACAAATTGTGGTGGGCTATTTCAAGACATTGCGGTTCGAGTGCTTCAGAATGGCTGTGAGATGAGAACTACCAGAATGGATGAATATTCATGAGGGTTCAGTAGTTGACATGTGAATTGGCAACTAATTTAAATCCAGGCAGTAGCACCAACTTCAAGGCCTGGAACTACCGAGTGAATGAAAATTACACAACGAAGCCACACACATGCACATAGCAACGGTAGAAATGAGGAATCATCTTTGATCTCAGAAATGCTTTCTTTGACTTCATTTATGATACAAGAAGAAAGCAGCCACAACTAAAGTAAAAACAAGCAACTACACAAACCATGAGCTTGAAAGATCGTGAGCAGAAGCTGCTGGTAGTGCAACGCAACATGTACAGACAGCTGAAAACCTTCAGCACAGTGTTGATGCTCTTAAGGTGAAGTATGATGCAATTGGTAGATTGCAAGCACAGGTTGTTGCTGCCGAAAAGAAGCCACAGAAAGCTCTAAAGCTTAAGGATAATGTAATTGGCAAATTGGCCGAAAATAACCTACTATCAAATGGTAAAGCTTAAGTGGACTGTAGATGGTCTTAAGCTGACAGAAATCCAGTTTAGTAAGTAAAACTTAATCCAATTTTACTGCTTGGATGAGTCATCTAGAAAAAAAACACTAAAACTACTTGCGAATCCAGTGCATCTCTACCAAGAATTCAAGATACAACTTAATAGATGTAAAGCTCAATAACATACACAGAATAACAGATGACACAGGCACACAACACAAATAGAACCAAGGGTAACTTGTTTTTTTTCACAATTAAGGGTAACTCATTGTGTAAGAAAACAAACAATCAGATCCTCTTGACTACAGTACAGCACAAAAAAATTCACTTCAATTTGTCACTCCTCATCCTAGTTTAATTCACGCCACATGGGGCAAACCTTGGGCATGGTCACAATCACTCTGACTTCCTGCAGCAACAAAGCTTACTGAAGCAGACTGAAGCAGCAGACCAAGAAAAGAAACTTCTGCCTCTCAATGCAACACAAAACAGACTGATGCAACATCAAAACAGAGCAGATATATAACCATGCGATTTACTTCTTTGTAAATAAAGACCAAGCATACATGTATTAGTTCTAATTTTACCTGGCTAGGATCAGAGGCAATTAGGAAGCAAGCAGAGGTTGAGGGCAAGAGGAACAAGAAGAAGAAGGAAGTGGAGGGGAGGGGCTCACCTGCAGTCGAGGGCGTACACAGCGCCGGCCGGCCGCCTTGGACCTGGAGGAAGCCGCGGTCGTGCCGGATCCCTAGGGCTCAGGGCCGGCACAAGACCATGTCGCAGCAGAGCAGAGCAGCGCGCGGACGGCGGCGTCGCGTGGCCTGGCTGAGCTGAGGTAGAGGCGGTCGTCGTCTCCTCCTCCTCCTCGTCCTCCACCTGGTCCTCCTCCTC
>NC_041383.1:62622170-62622812 GCF_002162155.2 Triticum dicoccoides
GGCGGTGCGGGGGAGCTGCAGTGGTGGGGGGCGTGGGGGCGCGGGGGAGCTGCAGTGGTGGGGAGCGCGGGGGCGGCGGGGGTGGAGTCCGGCGGGGGTTGGGGCGGCGGCGGCGGGGGTCGATCGGGGTAGCAGGTGGATCTGGCGAGGGAGAGGGACGAAGGGATCTGGCGAGGGAGATGTGGAATTAGCTAGGGGGAGATTACTAATGGCGCACCCAGCAGCGGTGCGGTCTTAGTATGTTTTTTTATTACAGTTCGAGCCCTCAGGTTATATTCCACCTAACCCAATCTACATCAGAACCCGCCCACTGGCCTGACTGGTCAGCAGGTAGCACACACACTAGGAGGTCCTGGGTTCGATTCCTAGGCTCCCCAATTTTTATTTTTATGCATTTAAAATGTTGTTTGATATTTATTTGTGTTTAAATATCTTCAAACTTGTTTAAATCATAACAGTAATATTTTTTTATAAAAACAGTAATAATTTTCTTAAAAAATATGTTCAAATTTGTTATTTGAAAATATTTATGAATATGAAAAAGGTGGAGTGGAGGGTGCGGTGGGTCATCAGCGACGGTGGAGTGGGGGAGGGTGCGGGCCAGGGGTCGGCGGCGGCGGCCGGTGGAGCGGGGGAGGGTGC
>NC_041383.1:62623010-62631066 GCF_002162155.2 Triticum dicoccoides
CGTCGGCAGTGGTGGAGTGGGGGAGGGTGCGGGCCGGGGGTCGGCGGCGGCGGCCGGTGGAGCGGGGGAGGGTGTGGTGGGTCATCGGCGACGGTGGAGTGGAGGACCGGATCTGGCGAGGTGGGATAGCGATCGAGATGGAGGGGGATCGAGATCGAGTGTCCATGAAATTTTAAAACATTCATGAGTTCAAAAAGTGCCCATGAAATACAATCGAGAAATGAAGACTACGATTTAAATACAGTCGATCTTAGCTAGCTATCTATTCACAATCTTCTTGCCCTTCTTTTTCGCAAATGGAGTTCTTCTGTGGAACGGACGTCCTTTAGGTAGGGTGGTCCTGCTTCTTGTGGTGTATGCTGCTACTTCATCGTCGTCGTCATGTTCGATCTTCGGGTCGCCGTACTTGTCGAAGTCTTGCTCATTGGCTACTCCATTCATTCCGATGATCTTCCTTTTGCCTCTCCTCACAACAACACGACTGGGCTTTGACGGGTCGGTAATGAAGAAGCATTGGTCTACTTGGGAAGCCAGTACCCATGGCTCATTTTTCGCGGTGACGTTTGCGCCCGCGGTCTTGGATTTGGCTTCGGGTATAACCATGGTGGTGAAATACCGATCTTCTTTTAGGACGCACTTGGCCATTCTGACACGGAACATCGGGACCTTCTCTCCAGCGTAGCTCAGCTCCCAGATCTCCTTGATCCTTCCGTAGTATCTGTCCTTGTCGTTACCGATGTAGGATTCCATCGTTACCCTAGAGTTCTGATAACCATCGCTCTTCATGTCCTTGTCCTCGGTGTAGAATGTGTAGCCGTTGATATCGTACGCCTCATAGGTCATCAGGTTGTGCTTGGCGCCCTGTGACAAGGCAAAGATGAGTTGTTCTTACGCGGAAGAATCCTCATGTAAAGGGTACGACAGAAGCTTCTGCTTGAACCAACGCGTGAAACATGAGTTGTGCTCTTTGATTATATCTCCGTCCGTCCTGTGTTGGCCTCGATCATTGTACGTCTTCTCAATAAAGGTTTTGTGCTCTACCACCCAAGGATCGACCACGTCTATGTGTTGTAGCGCGACTAGGTTTGCTCTTTCAAAGTCGGCGAGTCGACCCTCGAAGTCGACATGCATTTCGCGGCGACCCTCACGGTGACCCCATCCAGCGAGCCTGCCGAGGTGCCTGTTGACGAGCTGACCAACGGGGTCCTAGATGCCTAGATAATTCGTGCAGTAGGAGATGCACTCTTCGGTCAGAAAGCCCCTGGCTATGCTTCCCTTTGGACGTGACATGTTGCGAATGTATCCTTTGATGACACCATTCATCCTTTCGAACGGCATCATGCTGTGCAGGAACGTCGGCCCGAGTTGGATGATATCCTCCACGATATGGACCAGCAGATGCACGATAACGTCGAAGAATGCGGGCGGGAAGTACATCTCAAGCTCGCATAGTATCACCACAATCTCCTCCTGTAGCCTTCGGAGTTGCCTCACGCCAACCGACTTCTGAGAGATGACGTCGAAAAAGTTGCATAGGCCAAATAGCATTTCACGGACGTGCGCGTCCATGATCCCACGGATTGCAACTGGAAGTATCTGCGTCATCAGCACGTGACAGTCGTGAGACTTCATCCCGCTGAACTTCTGCTTCGCTGGGTCTAGGTATCTGCTTATCTTCCCCGCGTAACCATAAGGAAGTTTTACTCCTACGAGGAAGGTGAAAAACTGCTCGATCTCCTCCTGACTTAGAGTGAAGCACGCGGGAGGGTAGTCATTTCCGGTCTTCTTGGCCTTTTTGCCTTTGCGACGACTTTCCGTATCCTGCTTCGCCTCATCATCATCATCATGATCATTAGCGTGAAGCTCCTCCCTGATGCCCATTGATTTCAAGTCTGCCCTTGCTTTCGGCCCATCTTTGGTCCTCTCTGGCATGTTGAGCAGGGTACCAAGCAGACTCTCGCACACGTTCTTCGTGATATGCATGACATCAAGGCTGTGAGGCACACGGTGGATCTTCCAGTACGACAAGTCCCAGAAAACAGACCTCGTTTTCCATACCTTCAGCAGCGGCTCTAGCGCCTTTCGCTTCTTTCCCGGCTCTGGCGCCTTTTGCTTCTTTCCCGGCAGTGGGCAATCTTTCCAATTTTCAACAGCTGGTCTATTTCCTTGCCGCTCCTCGTACGCGGGCGTCTTCGGGGTTCGGTTTCACTATCGAATAGATCCTTGCGTTTCCTACACGGGTCATCGTCGCGAAGCCACCTTCGATGTCCCATGAACACGGTTTTCAATGACCCGGGATCTCTATCTAGTTGGCGATACGTTGTGTCATCCATGTACCTGACGCATCCAGAAAATCCGTGGACCACCTGCCCCGCGAGATATCCGTAACCGAGATAGTCGTGCACCGTCGTGAGCAGTGTGGCTCTCATAGGGAAATATTTTTTCTCTGCGGCGTCCCACGTATTGGTTGATGTTTTCCACAGCGTGTCTAGCTCCTCTTTCAGCAGCCCTATATACAGATTGATGTCATTCCCTAGTTGTTTCGGCCCTTCAATTAGCATACTCATGTGAATGTACTTCCTCTTCATGCACAACCAGGGGGGAAGGTTGTACATCCACACAAACACAGGCCAGGTGCTATGTGTGCTTCTCTGGCTGCCAAACAGATTGACTCCATCGGTGCTCGCGCCCAGCACGATGTTCCTTGGATCCTTCCCAAATTCTGGGTGTTCGAAGTTCAACGCTTGCCACTAGCTCGCATCCTTTGGGTGACTCAGCATCTTGTCTTTTTTATTTATCTCCGGATCATTCGCGTCATCTTCTCGCTTCTTCTCCTCTATACCCGCGTGCCAACGCAGGAGCTTTGCTACCTTAGGATCCGCGAAATACCGCTGCAGACGAGGAGTGATCGGAAAGTACCACACCACTTTTCGAGGAGCTTTCTTCCTCTTCTTGTATTGAGTGACGCCGCACACCGGACATATGGTAGACTCCGCATGCTCGTCCCGATAAATGATGCAATTGTTCATGCACACATGGTATTTCACGTGCGGTAAATCCAGAGGACACACGATTTTCTTCGCCTCCTCGAAACTGGTCGGGCACTTGTTCCCCTTGGGAAGACGTTCGTGCCAGAATGACATTTTCTCGTCGAAGCATGCGTCGGTCATTTTGTGTTTTACCTTCATCTCCAGAGCCATGAGTGTTACTTTCAGGCGGGTATCCTCGGGGCTACATCCTTCATACAATGGAGTAACCGCGTCTATCTCCAGTTGATCCAGCTTGGCTTTCTCTCGGGCAGCAACTCTTGCGTTATCTGTTTGCTTGAGAAGCAGCTCTTGAACATGAGGGTCCTGCACCCAGCCCATCGATGGTCCATCATCGTCTGCTCCGCCGGCATCTTCATCTTCATGATCATGCCCTTCGTCTGCTCCGGCATGTTCCTCATCATCATGTCCTGCATCTTCTACATGATGATTGTGTACAGCATCACCTCGTGATCATGTCCTGGAGATTCTTCGTCTTCTCGCCCGCCCGAGTCTTGCTCATTTCTTGCCGCCCGGCCCCCATGGACGACTTCATAGTCATCTTCATCACCTTGCCACCGATAGCCATCCATGAAACCACGCAAGAGCAGGTGGTCCCGCACCTGCCCGGAATCCGGGTCCGCAATAAGGCTCTTCAGCTTGCATCTTCGACACGGACATCTTATCTCCGTCTCGTACTTTTGAAGCATCTCGGCCTTCGCGGAGCTCAAAAACCTATTCACGATGCCTTCGGTCATCGTGCGGACCATGGTCGCCTGCGGGGTAGAGCAAAACGATATTTTAGAACCAAGAAAATATTTGGCATGACTTTCCCTAAAAATAGGACCAAAAAGAATGCATAGAGCCAAAATTCTCGCCGAAACATAAATGAATCAACATTCCGGCAAAATGTTGGCAACTATCGCATTTCAAATACCGGTACCTGCAAACACAAACATATATGCAACACCACAAACCTATGCAACACCACGAATATACATAGATCTAGCTAGGCCACAAAAAGTGCATGTGCACATTGTTGGAGAGGGAGAACAACATAAAGATAGCTTCCCCCCTTACTTACCTATTAAAAAAAGGTAATTTAACCACTTAGTTTGGATGAATCTATGGTGCAAATGAGGTGATGAGGAGGAGGCAGCCGAGACAAGCTTGGAGGAGGTGGAGAGAATGAAGTGGGGAAAGTGAGTGAGTAGGTGGACTATCCAAAATATCTTATTGGTCCCAGCTTACTAATGGCGCACCCGAAGCAAATGCGCCATTAGTAACCCTGGTTACTAATGGCGCACCTGCTTCTGGTGCGCCATTAGAAGTTTTGCAAAAAAATAAAAAAAGTATATATTCTAATGGCGCACAGTGGCACAGTGCGCTATTACTAGTTTACACTAGTAATGGCGCACTGTGCCACGGTGCGCCATTAGAATGTTTGGAAAAATTAAAAAAAAATTGTTACTAGTGGTGCACCGTGTGCCTGGTGCGCCATTAGTGTCTTCCACACTAATGGCGCACCGGAACATGGTGCGCCATTAGTATATACTAATTGCGCACCACCTGCAGGTGCTCCATTAGTGTCCATCCCATCAATAGCCCTTTTCCTAGTAGTGTAAGGAAATGTTTCTCGATTATGGAGGTGATAAAAGAGTTCATCGTAAAGAGTTACATCGGTGCAAGCTTTTACACCGATCCAGATGGATCTAAGTCTCAATCTGGATACATATTGAAAGTGGGAGCAATTAGCTAGAGTAGCTCCGTGAAGAACATTGTAGACATAGAATATTTGCAAAATACATATGGCTCTGAATGTAACAGACCCGTTGACTAAACTTCTCTCACGAGCAAAACATGATCATACCTTAGTACTCTTTGGGTGTTAATCACATAGCGATGTGAACTAGGTTATTGACTCTAGTTAACCCTTTGAGTGTTGATCACATGACGATGTGAACTATGGGTATTAATCACATGGCGATGTGAACTAGATTATTGACTCTAGTGCAAGTGGGAGACTGAAGGAAATATGCCCTAGAGGAAATAATAAAGTTATTATTTATTTCCTTATTTCATGATAAATGTTTATTATTCATGCTAGAATTGTATTAACCGGAAACATAATACATGTGTGAATACATGGACAAACATAGTGTCACTAGTGTGCCTCTACTTGACTAGCTCATTAATCAAAGATGGTTAAGTTTCCTAACCATATACATGACTTGTAATTTGATTAACGGGATCACATCATTAGGAGAATGATGTGATTGACTTGACCCATTCCGTTAGCTTAGCACTTGATCGTTTAGTATGTTGCTATTGCTTTCTTCATGACTTATACATGTTCCTATGACTATGAGATTATGCAACTCCCGTTTACCGGAGGAACACTTTGTGTGCTACCAAACGTCACAATGTAACTGGGTGATTATAAAGGTGCTCTACGGGTGTCTCCAAAGGTACTTGTTGGGTTGGCGTATTTCGAGATTAGGATTTGTCACTCCAATTGTCGGAGAGGTATCTCTGGGCCCACTCGGTAATGCACATCACTATAAGCCTTGCAAGCATTACAACTAATGAGTTAGATGCGGGATGATGTATTACGGAACGAGTAAAGAGACTTGCCGGTAACGAGATTAAACTAGGTATTGAGATACCGACGATCGAATCTCAGGCAAGTAACATACCGATGACAAAGGAAACAACGTATGTTGTTATGTGGTTTGATCGATAAAGATCTTCGTAGAATATGTGGGAGCCAATATGGGCATCCAGATCCCGCTGTTGGTTATTGACCGGAGACGTGTCTTGGTCATGTCTACATAGTTCTCGAACTCGTAGGGTCCGCACGCTTAAAGTTTGATGACGGTTATGTTATGAGTTTATGTGTTTTGATGTACCGAAGGTAGTTCAGAGTCCCGGATAAGATCACGGACATGACGAGGAGCTCCAGAATGGTCCGGAGGTAAAGATTCATATATTGGATGATATGGTTAGGCCAAGGGGTCAAGCCCATGAGGCTTTAGGTCGGTGCAAAAGGAGTTTTGGGGAGGCCAGGGGGCCAAACGCCGGAGACCCGGGTGTCTGGGCCTGGGCCAGACGCCGATGCCCATGGCGTCTGGGCCAGACGCCAAGGATTGTGGCGTTTGGTCCTAGAGTTCGAGTGGGACTCTTGACTTTCGGGCAAAACCGACTTTGAGGAGGCTTTTGCTCCAAGTTTCGACCCCGGGGCTCAACATATATATAGAGGGGCAGGGTTAGCACCAAAGAGACAACAATTGATCCCTTGGATCTCTTAGTTGTGTGCGGTGCCCCCCTCCATCATAATCCACCTCGATAATATCATAGCGGTGCTTACGCGAAGCCCTGCGTCGGTAGAACATCATCATCGTCACCACACCGTCGTGCTAACGGAACTCTCCCTCAAAGCTTGGCTGGATCGAAGTTCGAGGGACGTCATCGAGTTGAACGTGTGCTGAACTCGGAGGTGCCGTGCGTTTGGTACTTGATCGGTCGGATCGTGAAGATGTACGACTACATCAATCGCGTTGTTCTAAACACTTCCGCTTTTGATCTACGAGGGTACGTGGACAACACTCTCCCCTCTCGTTGCTATGCATCACCATGATCTTACGTGTGCGCAGAATTTTTTTTGAAATTACTACGTTCCCCAACAGGTGCTGCCACTACCTGCTCAGCGTCGACGCGTCGGGGTTGAGGGAGTTCGAGTACAGGGGTGTTGTGCCCACGGAGTCACTAGTGACCATCCACGGCGCGTGCAACATCTCTTCGTGCCACAACGGCTTCTGTGGCAAGAAGGTTCGAGATTTGCTCCGGTTCAGAATGTTCCTCGAACAGTTCACGGGCACAAGGCATTTACATCTGGTGTCTATGCATATCGGTTCAGACATAGAGGGTGAATCCTTCACGGGATTCCCCTCGTTCACGAACCTTGGGAATCTTGAGCTGACATGATACCTTCATCGAGGCAGCGTTGAGGCGGTGACTAGGATACTCGAGCAGGCTCCACTCATTGAAATTTTATCTCTCTTCATGAAGCCAAGTAAAGACAACGTATGAGCTCAGCGATGAACTCGTAGTACCGGATGTGTCGATCACGTGCTTGCGGAAGCGGGTGAGGGAGATTAACCTGGTGCACTAGGGGGGCATGAGGCACAGAGGTGTATGGCCAAGCTGCTGCTCTGCAATGCACTGGTTCTTGAGCGAGTGTGTGTTGTCTTTCCGAGGGGGCTGCGAGAGTTGTAGAGGAGACTGAGGAAAGAAATCGGAGAATTGGTGGTGCATAGGTTAGTAGAGATGATTTTCTTGTAAGGTAGCGTCCCACGAATAATTCTAATGATATTTTAGTTCTAGCAAAATTAGTCTCTCATATTTGTTTGTTCTCATAAGATGAATTGCTATAATAATAATACCCGTGATGCAACATGTTGCAATTTTCTCCTTTCCACGTTGGGTGCAGTCTTGGTTTGGTTTGGAACTATATGATTTGAATCTTTTAAAACAGACCCGCTTGTTGAAAACAGATATGGGGACTGCTACGCGTCCGCAGACTGATTTTTTTAAACGATCGGCCGGCTCGTGGGCCGTCAGATCTGGTACATCAACGCCCTCCATCATTGCAGCATAGAGGTAGTGGGACAGATCCCCCCTCTCCCTCGCGTCGCCCTCTCGAGCGACTTGAGGGCCGAAACCCTAGCCCGCTGCCACCGTCCCCTCTCCCTCTCGTCCTCCCCTGGTCGCCGCCTGAGGTAGTCGCCGGCTTCGCCTGGGGCGCTGCTGATGAAGGTGGCGGCGAGGCCTCTCCTACTGCCCGGCATCGCGCGCGGGGGGCTCGGGACCCGGGCGGCGGCCCTGGCTGGATTGGCGCCACCGGACCCTCGGCGCATGGTGGCGCAGGTGCCCACGACCGTGTGGACGGCAAGTTATCCGGTGGATGCGAGCCAGGGCGTGGCGGTAGTGGCTTCGGCTTCACGGCTTCAGATCTGGCCGCCTTCCATCCT
>NC_041383.1:62631517-62683901 GCF_002162155.2 Triticum dicoccoides
CTGGTTTGCTCTGTCCTGAACGCCGGTTCTCTGCCGGGTAGGAGTGGTGACGGGAATTGCCAGGAGAAATCCCTAGGATGGCTATGACGGCGGTGACGCCCGCGGGCGCCGTGCAACTCCTTGGAGGCGTCTGTCAGGTATACCTCCCCCACCCCTTCCCCCTTGTCCTCCCGGGTGAAAACCCCAACATTGTTGGGTGGAGGCGACGCCCTTGGCACCGTATCCTTCTTGAAGGCGCTGCTTTGGGAGCAAGGTGAAAGTTGGACTTCGCTGTGTTGTGTGCGATGGGTGTCAGCGGCAGCAGCATAAGTCCGGGCCATGTTTGTGTGCTCACCGTGTGGCTCTAGTGACCCTACTCCAGTGCACGTGGCTAGTAGAGAGGAGGGGATAGGGATTCCCCCCGACAGTGTCACTCCAGCGAGCCGGTTGTGCAGAAGCTCCTCATTTTGATATTGGCCCTGGCTGTTGCTCCTTATTTCATTCTGGCAGCTCTCCTCTTGCATGCCCGGGTCCTTGGTTTTTGGTGATGTTCTGCTCTAGGTGAGAAGTCGACGGCAGGTTGGGTCTGCCTGGTCCCATCAATGTGGATGCCATCGGTGCAACTCATCCAGTTTCTAGGGTGAACGCGTCCATTCATCGACGGTGCGGCGCCTTTCGAGCCAGGCAAGGAGGCAGGGGCCTTCTTCGATGATGGATCCCAAGTGTTGTGGCAATGGCTGCCCCTTTCGGTCATCTGATCTTCCTCTCCTTCGCCGGCATCTCCCTTCTCCTAGGCTACGTGCGTGCAAGAGGCCTTGTCATCTTCAAGCTAGGTGCTTCATGTTGATCTTTTTTTGTAGTTTGTTGTATGTCTGGCATGTGAGCTACTCCCGGCACCATTGTATCCTGCCGTGTTTTCTTTTTGGTTTTTCGAGGTTGTAATCTAGAGTTTGTAATCCTGGCCGATTGATGGCTTTGTTAATTCAAAGCCGGGCTTTTCGCGTGCCTTTGTTTAAAAAAAATCATTGCAACATAGGTCTTGTTGCGGAAAATTTCTGCAATGGAGGTCCTGTTGCATAATTTTTTTTGCAACTAAGGTTTTGTTTCAGAGGTTTTTTGTTGCAACATAGGCATTGTTGCAGAATTTCTTTTTTTTGTTTTTATAACTTTTGTAAAACAATGTAATTGAGGTTTTGTTGCAAATATTATTTTTTTGCAACAGAGGCTTTGTTGCAGAATTTCTTTTTTCGTCTTTGTCTTTTTGCAACATAGCTAATGTTACCAAAGAAACTTATGCAACATTGATGATGTTGCAGAAGTTGCAAAAAAATATTGTCAGGAGAGTGGCATGTCACGTGGAACACACAAGTTGTGCGAGCGAGGTGGCAGATGGGTTCCAAGAAATTACCCGGTTGAGGGGATTCCGGAAGGACTTTTGTAACATGGATAATGTTGCACAAGTAGAGGTAGAACGTCACGACCCACAAAGGAGACAGATCCAGATCCAGCAACATACGAGTTGTTGCGGTAGGCAAACCGCAACAAACGCTCAGTTGCAAAACTGTAAGAGATAATGTTAGGTGACCCCATCCAGGACACGCGTCACATGGACGATGCAGCGGACGTTCTGGTGCGATCCGCCGGTTGAAGGTAAGCGTTTCCCAACAGATATATGCTTCTTCGACCGCACCTGAAAGAGTTTGATGTAGCTTGTCACAATAATACGGGAAGCGCTGAAACATGAGTGTTGGGTTAAGTGGCATATCGTTCTTCGTCTCATGACTTATCGATAAATCTCAAGCTCCAACTTAATTGCGTTAATTGACTTAATAATAATGAAAATAAAAAAAGCCTAACTCGTGTAAACGCCCAGTCCGACTATGAAGAATAAGGTAAAGCCCATGCAAATGTATCAAAACAAAAGGTAAAGCCCACGCAAATGTATCAAAACAAAAGGTAAAGCCCATGCACAAACCCACACACCCTCTCCGTGCGATGCACACCAAACGCGACATTTTAGCACAAATCTTGACGTGATAATCAAACAATAAAAAATTGTATTTCGTGCATATATAAAAAATGAAAACACAAAAACAAGAAAATGAATTTGTTGTTTAAATAAAAATAGCAAGAACCATGCCGTTAGCATAAAAAGGTTTACAAAGTAATAAAACGAAATTAAAATAATTTAAGAAAAAAAATGAAAACAGAAATTCAAAAAACAAATTAACGTCTGAAAAAACACAGATGAAAACATTTAAAAACTACTAGTAGAAAATAAAGAGTGAACTAATCTGTGGTTGGATGGTTGGGAGAACAGTGATAGTCTGAGCCCACCAAGATTCAAGTACTAGACTTGACATGGGTGCTAGCATTATTCTTGGATTTATTGCAGGCTTCCGGCGATATTCGTTCAGCGGGAGAACACGTTCCAGTCGACTACCTTGTTAAAAAAAGTAGAAAGTAAAGAGACTGGAAAAACCAAATAGAAGAGAAAAACAAATAATAAACCAAAAAGGCTAACTGTCAAAGAAAAAGATACAAGACACACACACACACACACACACACACACGCACACACACAAAAACATACCCACGATCCTACAATCTATCGATCTAACGGCTAGCCTCGTCGAGTGAGATTTAGCAAGCCCCCGAAAAAAAAAGGTAAGCACCGGTGTTTTGTGATTTGTGGCAAACTAGGAAAGAGCAGGGAATCGTTGTTTGTATCGGACAAGAAACATAACCGACTCAGGAACAGGAACAAGGGGTCGTACTACATATATTCGCACCGGAGGTGAGAATCAACGGCCCTGCAACGTGATGGCTGCTCCGACGAATTACCGGTGTGGCAAAGACCGCCTGAGCGACCTCCCGGAGGGCGTCCTCGGCAGCATCCTCTCGTACCTCCCGATAAAAGAAGCCGGCCGCGCCGCCGTGCTCGGCAGGCTGTGGCGCCACGCGTTCGCCGACGTGGACACCATGTCCTTCGTGCAGCACGAGGTCCACGACAACAACGACCACAGCTTCGCCGCTGAAGCCATGGAGAAGCGCAGCCAGAACGGCTCCTTCATTGACGAGGTCAACGCTGCGCTCCTCAGCCGCCGCCGCTGCGGCGCTGGCACGGCGCCGCGCACCTTCTGTGTCAACTTCGGCTGCTATGACTGGTGGGACGAGGCCATGCTGAACCGGTGGCTCTACTACGTGCTCAACCGGAGCTCGCCCGAGCTCCACCTCGACCTGCGCCTCCAGCACACCGAGTTCCGGGAACACCACGTCAAGGAACCCTACAACGGCGAAGGCGACGGCGACTGCTACGCCCCCGACGCCGACGTCCCGGCCGACGTATACGCTTCCACCAAGGCTCTTCTCGTGCGTAGCCGTACGGACGCTCCGCCTCGGCGCCTGCACGTTGGAGCCGCCGAAGCTCATTGAGCTACCGTTCCTTGAGACGTTGCTCCTAAGCACCATCAGGAGCACCGGCGATAACATCCAACGCCTCATCTCCGGCTGCCCGCGCCTCGTTGATCTCACCCTGGAGAGGTGCGGCTACACAAACAAACATTACAGAGACCTTCTTCCTGACAAAAATTTCACCATCACCGTCCTCGACAAGAGCCTCCAAAGACTCTCCCTACGGTGCTGCCACGACCTGGTCCGGGTCAGCATCGATGCATCGGAGCTGAGGACGTTCGAGTACAAGGGCGACGTGCCGCCAGAGTCGCTCCTTGCCCTGCATGGCACACACAAGATCTCTTCGTGCACCATCGGCTTCTGCGATAGGAAAGTTTACAAGGGGCAGTTACCCCTCTTCAGAGAGTTCCTCCAGCGGTTTACGAGCACAAGACATCTGCATCTGATGTCTACACATCTCGGCTCAGGCATCGGCAATGAGGTTTTCTCGGGATTTCCCTACTTTCCATGTCTCGTGCAGCTTGGGCTGACAGGATACCTTGGAGGACGCAGCATCAGGGCGGTGACTAGGTTACTCCAAGTTGCTCCGAGCATTGAGATTTTGTCTCTATTCATGAAACCGAGTTATGAGGGGAGATTCCGTGATGAGCTCAGCATTGAGCCTGGTGCAAGTCTTGGAAGCACGGCTCTGGATGTTTCGATCACGTGCTTGCAGCATCAGTTGAAGCGGATAAACCTAGTTCACTACCAGGGCGACGATGCACAGAGATATGTAGCCAAGTTGTTGCTCTGTAATGCGATGGTTCTTGAACAAGTGTGTGTTGTCTTTCCAAGGGGCGCGCATGAGTTGCAAAGTAGACTAAAGAAGGAAATTGAAGGATGGGTGGCGAATAAATCAGCAAAGACGATTTTCTTGTAAAGATAGGTGTTAAACCAAAGCCGGTGTAAATTTCTGGCCAGGACTTAACTTTGTGTATCCTCAATTCGATTTGGTGGCTGCTGTAATTAATTTTTTGTTTTCTAAAACCCATAATCACAAGGAAGTATTTTTTTTAATTGTTTACCACATGTGTCACGTGGTCATAATCCCAACGAAGATATTGAAGTGGCAAGACAAGTAGGAGTACTTCAATGTTGAAGGACACATAACCATAGAAAAATGACGAAAAGGAGAGCTAATAAGAGCCGCTTGGTTTGGATGGGTATCAACCGAGCCGAGCAGTAAGTGCCAAGAATTCATGAAGACCGTACCTCCAAAAGAAAGCGTTGGTGCGTTCTAAAGCCTCTTCAACATGATGCCTTGCGGTGGATTTTACATATTTGGCAACTAGAGCAATTGCGAGTAATGTGAATATGTGATTGTGTGGTGACCGCAAGAGTATTTTGAGTAATGTAATTGTGTGGCATATCTATCTTTCTTCTTTGTCAACTAGTAAACGTGCACGTGCAATGCACATATAATCTTACGATAATTTTTCATGTTTATCCTAGTTTGTATTGTGAATACATTTATCCTAGTTAGTAAGTAAATAATTTAAACCAAATCAACAAAAAAAGTCAAAGAATATATTCTCTTGCATGGTCAGCTGGTCATGGCTATGGAGTCGGCTTGGAAAGGAAAAGTTATCATCGGGTGGACTTATCATGTCATAGTTTTTCTAGAGTGAGTTCCTTAAATTAAGAATTAACTACATAATCCTTTCGTCCCAAAATAAGTGTATTGACTTTAGTACAACTTTGTAGTAATGTTAGCACTCTTATTTTGGGACGTAGGAGTATGTTATTGGATTGTTTTTGTCCAAAGCTATGATAGTTGTGAAGCATATGTTTACAGCTCCAAAAGAAACTACAGTGGAGATAAAAATACCAAAAACAATGAAAGCTTAAACGCACACAACGTGTCCCCAGAAGAGCAAATGCCATTTTAGAAAGATATTCTTGACACATTCAAAATAATTTGTAATTACGCTACTGTCTATGCTACTTTTTTTTCCACGGATGCAAGAGAACAAGGCAACCTCCATGTTCTATATTTGTTCTATAGTGCAAGAAAATAATAATGCCATGGGAGATGATAAAGTATACTGAGTAGTTTTGTAGTCATGGGCTCTACAAAGGCTCCACCCAGAAGTTCCTCTTTGTGTACCTAGTCGTGAAGCGCAGATAGTAGCGGCGTAGCAGCGCCGCCAGTCGAAGTTCAATGTCTGGTGGAACAGGAAGCACACATGAACCTTTGCTCGAGAGCTGTTGCGCAAGGGCCATTAAGAAAACCCTGGCCTCATGTGAAGGTTTGTTTTTAGGGGAAAAAAGCCTTATAACCATACCTGGAGATGTAGGCGGAATATTAACTTGAAAACAAAAACCAAAAGCAGATGCCTAGTAGTACATAACTGCATAAATCTCCTACTAAGCAGCAACTTTAGGCTTTGTCTTGGTTTCTGCAACTACTAAATACATATATTTGCGGTGAAATTATGGCATTGATCTTTACAGTTGACACTTGAGAACACTTGAACTTGCAGTTGGAAACACTTCACATGAACGGCACAGTAGGTGATCAAGGCTAGAAAGTGTTGGTGTATGAGATTGAGGGTGGAGTGAAGCTCCTGGTTTTTAGGAGCATGGCGGGTGATCAAGTCCGGCTAGAATGGATGAATGAAAATGTAATTGGACATGCATGACTCCTACATGTCACAAATCAATGTAGGATTGCAAAGATTCTTTTGTGCAACAATTATTTAGGATTGCCCATTACATTCAGTTGATGAACAAAGTACAAATCAGCAGAAGCAAGCACAAAGTGAGATTTTGAGTACTCGGTGAATGAAATTTTGAAGTATGCACCACAATATATGCCGTAGTTGAAGCGATGCTAAGGAATGCACGTGACAAATCACAAGGTTTAAGAACCTTTAAACAGCTTGTCAACCAGTAAAGATTCAACATGCGCATTAAAAGATAATTAAAAAAAGAGAATGAATGTATTGAAATTAAAGATTGACCACGCCTGTGGCCATAATACACGTCTGCAGAATGCAACCTTTACCATTTGGCACCCCGGGTCACTCCCATCATGGGAATAGCAGACACATCATCAGCAGGCACCTCCTTAGTGGATGACAGATGAAATATATGGGCACAAAGCACTCCACCAGTAGCTGTCGGACCTAGCAGACACAACGCCATTCTCAAATTGCTATATCCATAGACGCATGATGGCATTATGAAACCTAGATAGAACACATCTACATACCGTAGAGTGAAATCTAAGTATAATCTTTGTATGAAGATAATACTTCACACATAGACTTCATTTTTTAAAAATCTCAGTTGTGGATGAAACTGCTAAGCTACTTACTATGTTCTGAATATACTGAAATCAGCTTCACTGGATGTATCTCATGAAAGGTGGCCAGGATTTACATGTTGATCCAGTGGAAAAAGTCTCATTACCCCTAATAATGGATAAAAAAAACATGGATATAGGATCATGACAAAGCAGTAAACCAAAACTTTTCAGCACACAAATAGACATAATCATTCTTAATGATTGAGCATGCATGTATCAGTTGGAAAATAATGTTTGTTTAAATAAAGATGTAAAAGGACTAAAAAACATATTTTGAGGGAAGACTAAAAAAATCATAAGTAAAGTATATCCCAACTAAAACAGGAATGAGCCAGGTTAAAATGCTCTATCAACATATCCTCTCCAGCAACAGATTATATGTAATAGTTTACAGAAGAATATGCTCATTTAAAAAATCAAAGTGTGGAAAAGATAATAAATACCACCACATGTTTCATGTCATCATAGTTTACATTTGTTCAGTGTTGACATTGAAAAAACCACACCATGCATGATGGCACTCCATACTTTCGCATACATATGGAACTGCTAACCCCAATTTACCAAAGGAACTATAAGTTCTTATCTAATCAAATTCCACTGTACCAAGCAGAGAAGAGAGGAAAAAATTAATTAGCACACCTAACATTTAGACCATCTAACACACCCCAATATTATGAAAAATAGTTAGATCATCATAAAGCTATATACCTCCAGATTACATTGCGAAGTAATGTCCACAAGGCTGCAATATACAATAGTGGTATTGATATAACAGTGCAAGGAACAAGGTTGAAGTCTGAAGCACGAACATGATCCAAATCTGACGGGTAATTCCACTGGGGAAGAGCGGCTGGGACTGTGTACCTAGTGCAAGGAGAAGGGAAGCGACGCGTGCATCCTCATCCATGCAGAGGCATGGTGCCAGCGACGTATGTGTCCCCTGCCGTGAAGAGGAATGCCGGTGGGACTGCGTCCCTGGCGCAAGGAGGAGGCTCATCGGCGCATGATTCCCCATCCACGCGAAGGAATGGTGGCGGCTATTTCTGCTTCCATGTACGTGTGCTTGGATACGATGGCCTCAGCGCGTTGCGAAACTGCGACGGGGACGCAAACGTCCTTGCAAGTGGCGGCACGGCGATTCGAAGGCCGTCGTCCCCGGAAGTGGCTAGTCGCTATCGAGTCCTTTGCCGGAGGGCCGGAGGCGGCGGGGCAGCATCTAGCGGTTGTTGGGAAGTAGAGGAGGAGCGGCGTGCGGCGAAGGCAATTCGGGCTTACGTCCATAGGGCGGCAGAGGAGGAGCGACGGGCGGCAAGTGGCCAGGAGTCGTGGCGTCGTGGGGTACGGAAGGATTAGTGGTCGATGGTGGGATGCGGGAGATTAGTGGCTTGCTGTGTTAAACGTCTGAGAGTTTTGGACCTTTAGATCTTGTAAATTAACGATTGAGATGGTTTGGCTCTGCCCTCTTTGACTCTTTTATAGTGGTAGTAGATAGTAGATTAGAGAAATTGCGAAAGGAGGTGGGGAATATGGGCCCGTGAGAGAGATTAAATAGTATCCTAAAGACTACCAATACTAGTAGAATGCTCGTACGTTGCCACGGGCTTTTGAAATATTTTTCTCGTCGCCTCCCACCTGAGTCGCCGCCTCGCCCGCCGGCCAACCCTCTAAACTGTGCCACAATCTCTAGCACCCGCGACCTTCCGCGCCATAATCTCAATGGTTGCCAATATTATGAAGAAAAAAGAAGGATCACGATGGTTCTCTGAAGAAGTCATATCATCTCTTGTTGCACATCATGTTCATGGATCGTACGCATGCTCTCTTCTCTCGGCATCATTATTATATTTTCAGACTACAAAATCTAACACTCGTGTTTTGAATAGTCAGTAGTACAAATCAATTTCAAGAACATGTCATGGGTGAATCATTTGGGTGCTATACTTTGAAAAATCATTTATGTATGGGAGAGATTTGGCAGGTTACACCGAATGCCATTTAGAAAGCCATACCCAATAGAGAGATCCAATTTTACTATAAAAGAACTATGTTACACACAAAAAAATGTAACTTGTAAGCTCAATAACACTACCTTCTTCCTCAAGTCTTCGCATTGATACTGCGGTTCTTGCTCGCGCATACCAGTTTGACAGCCATTAAAGGTACATTTTTAAAATAAGGAGCATGCAATCTAGGCCGAGGATTATATGAAGTTCATGATTCATCATTATCTTTCTTCCAATGATGGTGGTTTTTGCATTGTTGAACCTTTAGATGCACTGGTAAGTACATATATAATGAAGCTGCAACAATACAAAGTTAAATTGACTCTTATAAAATGATTAAATAATCTACTCAAGGCATGTCTGAAGATGAAAATTATTTGCAGAAGACCCGTCCGAATTAGCTTTTGACATGTTTTGGTCTACAAAATCTCGTGCACCCAGCCTACAGCAACCCAATGCATCATAAACCAGCGACAACAACTCTGATGGAAAATCAACCTAACACAAAAACAAGGCGGTACAACCCCGCCATGGACCACATCAATTCCTAAGCATACTAAGCAAACAGCCAACTCTAAGCACACTAAGCAAACATCCGAGCTAAGCATCAAAGTCATTTCCCCCTATCGCACAGCCAACTCTACAGTGCCTAATTAAGTTTTGCATACCCTTCGACCCCAGCGACAAGGAAAAGGAAAGAAAGAACGAATGAAAGGAGACGAGAGGAGATCTCGAGGCAAAAAATTAAAACCTGCTCCATGTGCCATTATGCAACACTTTTTAGTCCTATTTTTGCAAACGTCAGAAATAAGATTACACTGAGTATTTTTTTGGACCATGAAATTTAGACGTACCCTAACAATTTTCGTCATACCTATTTCAGTTCCACACTTCCATTTCATCGGATGAAAGTATTTTTTGGTTGTTCAAAAAGCACGGATATTTTTTATTTTGAGGTGTTTTTTAAATAAAAATTTGAGAATATTTTTTAAAAGGTTATCATTTTTATGGTGATGAACATTTTTGAAATATTATATTTCATTTATATTTTTTGCACTGTTTTTTGTGCTTATACATCCCACAAGAAGTTAAGCAGGAAACAATCTAAAGACTAAAATTGGCAGAGCACTAAGAGCAACCCACCCGTACGAACCAACCAGTCGCCCGATTCCAAATTCTTTAACTTAGCTGACGCCTAACGACGACGCTGGCCGACGACTTCAACCCTCAACTGGCCGGTGGGAGGAGCAGAATCCAGACTTCAGTATGCTTCTCCCCTGCTCGGCTACTCCCGACCTAGCTGATGCAACGACGGTGGCAGCAGTGCCACGGCCGACGGCACCACCAGGTCCATGCAGGGCACCAGCCACCAGCAAGCAAGTCTCCAGCCAAAACAATTAAAAATCCGTATATAAAATACATATGAAGAAGATAAGTAAGAAATACATATGCCACCTTATGCCTGTCTATGTGTTTACTAGACATTCTACTGCAAATTATCACAGGCATCAACAAGGCAATTGTCCCATAGGTACTAACTACATTTTTGCAGATGGTATTAGGCTACCAGCACACAAGTAGAGACAATACTAAAACCTATATGCTCATAATTGGATGACGATATTCTAGATTTGTTGTTGGAGCAGTGCTACACACACGACGCTTGCTAGCCGAGATGTGCACGACACTGCATCACAAACCATCCACTGGCAAGTCTGAGCAGCCGTAGGCGCTTGGATCAGCTATCGTGCATGCGTCGTTCAACAAAAAATCGTCCGTCAAGTAGTTCCGTTGTTGTTGTCTATGTATGAGAAACCAGTAATAATAATAAATCAACAACAGCAGAATATTTGGCGGTTGCTAAGGTGATATCTAAATTACTCAACCAACTATCTTCAGCTTAGATATTCGCCTAAGAGGAAAAATCAGGGCTAACCCATGAACTACTACTTCGTCCTTATTCATACAAACCTGAAAATGTTGGCAAAATGTGGTACTCTTGTTACCCCAGAAGTCATGGGCATTGACAGAAAACTGACTAAAAGATCAGTGCCACCTTTTTTGTTCATTTACTGACTGAAGTGTAGCATCCATGAATATTTCAAGCTTGAATCAAATAGGGAGAAACAAAACATACGATCTGCACGTCGGTATTATCGAGTGTTACTGGTGGCATGTCGGAGAGCCAAACCTCCTTGGCCTTCACCCGAGTTCTATCACACGCCTTTGCACCTGCATGTGCACACACAACAAAGACATCAAAACGAATTATCCTACACTTGAACAACAATATTATAGTTTGCACAAAATTCTATCCATCGATGCCAAAATTCAGAACCAGCATGCCCACAGAAACATAATACAAAATATATGATGCAGGCAAGACGCTGCTGCAGCTGAAGCTGGTAAGAGAAAATAATTCTTATTAATTAGTGAAGTAAACACATATGACTCAGGCATGCTAAACCATTAGCAGAAAACGAACTCTTAGCTAGACTGATAAACTGAAGCAATCAACCAATTACGACTGAACCAGTTTCAGTCAGCAGCAACATCAGTAGCGGACGGGATTCATGCATGGTCCCTGATCGACTGATTCACACTGAAGCAATAGGAGCAGCCACCTACAGGATCTGAGCTGAATCACCAGAACAGTAGGATCAGCCACCGAGAGGATCAGACCTGAACTCAACCAGAGCGCACAGGCACGAGCAGGAGCAACAAGGCCACGCACGGGCGTGCGAGCGACAGCAATGGCCGCGCATGGGCTCTCGAACGGCGGCAGCAGCCGTGCACGAGCGCGAGCGAGCGCGGCGGCAGCAGCAGCAGGGTTCAGAGGAATCTACTTGTTAGATCTAACTTCAGTGTTCAGAGTTAAGTAGAAAGATGTCCACTGCGCCTAGGTAAAAGAGTAATGTAAGTAATTTTAGAAATAGAATTGCTACTTGATGCACCCATTGTCAGCGCCATGTTACTTTAGTATAGGTACAAAACTGATCGGATCATGCAACTATCAACATCTCATATGATTTTAGTTCCATTTGGTCCCGAAGTTCCAGACAATTACCTTCGTGTTGTCAAGTGACATCTCACCTCCAAGAAAAAAACTTGTTAGCCTCATCATTCCCAGTGTAAGCAAGAACCTATAAATTAACATAATAAAAATGCATCAAAAACTGGAGCAAGCACGTTAAAATGCAGGCCAAATTGATGTACATATTTCCTTGCAGAAAAACAACATGACAAAATGATGAAGCATCACAGTGGCCCAGATTTTTGCACTCTTTCTAAAACAGAACATGGAGCCCTCATTGCAAGAACTAAAGCATGGAAGAATTAAATAAAAGTAGGGGTCGCAACATGTAAAGTGTTTATCCTCAGGGTGCTACTAATCCCAATTCGGTAGCTACTGTTAGTTTAATTATTTGTTTGAAACATTCTCCCATGTGGTTGGCTAATGCTGCCCAGTTGTACTTTTAGGAAATGGTGGTAAGTTATGAAATTAGCTACCTCATGGGAGAATATTTATCCTCGGCGTGCTACTAATCCCAATTCGGTAGCTACTGTCAGTTTATCCTCAGCATGTAAAGTGTAAAGTCTAAAGTGCCTAATAATAGTGCATGTCAGTTGTACCTATTGTCAGTTTATCCTCAGTTTGGAAATGAAATCTCATGGACTCTTGGAGTACAGCTCCCTCCGAGTCGAACTAACCAAAAATAGCATAGGCATTTAGTGCCTGATAATATAATGCATGCAAGATTTTAATCTTGACATGTCAATAACAGTGGAGCATGTTTAATTAGTTAAATAACTCGAGATGTACATTTCAACAAGGATACAATTCACTTACCTAAGAAGAAATCATGGCTTGCTCTCCTACTGCAAGTCCCAAATCGAGCTGCAACCTAGGATTTGGCCATCGCAGGAGCAGTGGCCAAAGTTCAGTCAAGCTATCAAACAAATCATGTTATCTATGCAATGCAATAGAAGCAGGTACCATGGATGATATCCTTGTAGAGCTAGTGGTAAAACCATATCATTAAACTGTACTACTTTGCAACAACATAATACAAAATATATGATGCCCACTTCCAACTGAAAAGGAACCATAATTGTAACTTCTTCCATTAACTGAATTCTGAAATATGTAAAGCTTGCTCTACTTGACCAAATCAAGCAGATGAGCACACTATGCATATCAGCAGGAAATTCATGTTCTGATGAAAAGCTGGTTCTGCCTGTAATAAGTAGACTAATTCTTGCAAAACATAAATCTGCTTGGACTGAAAATCCTGGAACAACAGAACTGCTATTTGGGGATATCTGGACCATCACTATTCTAAATTGCACAAACTGTGTACCTTTGGAAAGCTATCGATGGCCTCTAAAACTTCCTTCCCTTAGACTGAAATAAACACCTTCAGATTAGCATCACACCTCTACTGGACATTGTGGGCACTCATTCAGGTAAACACCATTGAGCTACTTTTAGCACATAGATTTGAGCGCCATTAAACTGTCATAAAAATATGTGTTGTAATCTATTTGTAGGCATGGGTATCCCCAATCAATTTTGATTACCTTGGACATTTCTTCCTACGGTACGGTGAATACAAGAAACAACGAGAGTTTTGCTTCTCCTTGGCGCAAGGCTTCCTTTGTTCACTGAGAATGAAAGGAAAGGAAGGAAGTCAATGTCAGAAATATAAGAAGGCAATAAAAACAAAGATCACAACATCCTGTACCCTGAAGCAAAGTAATCTCCCTTCTAAAAGATACTAATACCTACCAGATAGAAAATCAAATCTTGCATGATAAACGATCAGAGCTCTCATAACCAAGCATCTCATAGGAAGATTCGTACGAAGATTATCAAGTCAAAATTGGTTCATGCAATACCGGCATTCAACAAACATGGCTTGCACTAAGACAAGTGGGATAAAACTCTCTGATTCTATTGTTATATTAATATTTCTTGATACAAAAGCAAGTCACACAATCATTTAACATTCACCTCAAATTAACACATGTAACATCTTACACTCGAATTATATAATTTCTCAGTAAATGAAAAGTAAAATAGAGACCATCCAGGGAATAATTTGGTGTGAAGTTTTGCATATAGCTGATTGCTCTTCTTCTCTTTATGACACTCAACAGCAAGCTCAGGCCAGGGCGAAATCCCTACATCCCTCAAACTAAGGTAGCTACACTGTTATTTACTGAAATTTGACCAAATGTGAATAAATGACGTGGACCTTTTTCATGCCACATAAATCAATTTCCGAGTGAGACTACTATATACATATATTGGTCAGTGGTCACCACAAAAAAAATGCTTTCATGGTGTTCTCAAAGACAGAGTAAAAATCTGCGCAAAAGATAGATGGACAGAAAATTAATGATACAAATAAATGGAGGATTATATAAAAAGAAAAGGATTGTAACCTTCAATCTGTAGCTAATATGGTGCGCGTGTAGCTAGCAGGAGCAAATTAAATATTTTAGCTGATATAGAAAAATGTTGTAAAACAAATGATGCCATAAAATAAGCAAGTCTCAGGGTGGTACCTTCATGCATCTTGCTAGTAAGTTTAGGATCAAACTGTAGCTCTTCGCAGAAATTTTGGAGGAAAGGTTCTTCGCTAGGAGCTGCAGTCAAGTCAATATTAAAGGATTTTGTTCTCAAAAAAAAATATTAAAGGATTTTGCAAGCCTCTTGCTTCCGATTTGACATATGAGATGGTTGCTTCTGCTTCGCGCTTTCCCAATCCAAATATATTGCTCGCACCATTCAAATGAATAAGCTGGATTTTTAATACAAAGACTTTTGTTAAGATACTAATGTATACAAAAATTCAATGGACATACGATACGGGAGAAAATATAATTTGTCAAAGACTATGTATAATGTATTTAGAGTCTGATGGTCATACCCAGCTAATGAACTCTTATAAAAATAGGACAACTCATATTTCATGTAACATTAAAGAATATATGACAATTCGTGGTGATAGATGTCTCTACTATGATCCACACGGGCATGGTCCAAAACATTTGATTGATCAATATCTATGTCTAAGTTTATTGTTCCGCTGAATGCACAAACAATCATGTTTAAGTTTATTGTCCCATGCAACTCACGGTCGTCCCACTTCTTAGATACTTGTGGCAGCATCCCACACCCGAAAAAATCTATTCCGGCAACACTCTGTATTCTTCTCCTAGCCCACGACAAGAACGACCACAGCCTCACCGTGCAATCCCAGGAGAAGCGCAGCAAGAACGGGGACTTCATCGATGAAGTCAACGCCGCGCTCCTCTGCCGCCGCCGCTGCGGCGCCCGCACGGCACCGCGCGCCTTCCGCGTCAACTTCGGCTGCTACACGCACTGGGACTCGGCCATGTTGAACCGGTGGCTCTACTACGTGCTGAAACGCAGCCGCAAGGAGCTCCACCTCGACCTGTGCCTCAAGCACACCGACCTCGCCGAGCACCACGTCAAGGAACCCTACAATGGCGAAGGCGACGGTGCTTGCGACGACCCCCACGCCAACGTCCCGGCCGACGACAGGAGCCCCGCGAGATACTCCTATCAGTCCTACCCCCCAGATGAGTATGCGCTTCCAGGAAGCCTCTTCTCGTGCGTCGCCATACGGACGCTCTGTCTCGGCGCCTGCACGTTGGAGCCGCCCGAGCGCATCGAGCTGCCTTTGCTCGAGACGCTGTTCCTAAGCACCAACAGGAGCACCGGCGGCAACATCCAACGCCTCATCTATGGTTGCCCGTGCCTCCTCGACCTCACCCTAGAGAGGTGCGGCTACACAAACAAAAGTTACAAGGACCCTCTTCCCGACAAAAATTTCACCATCGCTGTCCTGGATAAGCATCTCCGCAGATTCTCCCTAAGGTGCTGCCACAACCTGGTGCGAGCGAGCATTGATGCGTCCGAGCTGAGGACGTTCGAGTATAGGGGCGACGTGCCATCGGAGTCGGTCCTCACACTCCACGGAGCGCACAAGATCTCTTCGTGCACCATCGGTTTCTGCGGCATGAAAGTTTACAAGGGGGAGTTGCCCCTGCTCAGAAGCTTCCTCGAGCAGTTTACTGGTACAAGACATTTGCATCTCGTGTCTACTCATCTCGGTTCAGGCAGTGGGAGTGAGTTTTTCTCGGGATTCCCCTACTTTCCGAGCCTCGTGCGGCTTGAGCTGACAGGATACCTTGGAGGATGCAGCATCAAGGCGGTGGCTCGGATACTTGAAGTTGCTCCAAGCATTGAGATTTTATCTCTATTCATGAAGCCAGGTTAGGAGGACAGATTTCACAACGAATACTTCTGGAGGCAACCACAAGAGCTCATTAGTGAACCGGCTCTAGATGTTTCGATCCCATGCTTGCGAAATCGGCTGAGGAGTATCAACCTCGTGCACTACCTGGGCGACGACCGACAAAAATATCTAGCCAACCTGCTGCTTTGTAATGCGATGGTTCTGGAACAAGTGTGTGTTGCCTTTCCAAGGGGTGAATACAAGTTGCAGACTAGACTCAAGAAGGAAATCGAAGGATGGTTGGTGAGTAAATCAGCAAAAGTGATATTCTTGTAATAAAGTTATATAAGTAGTGTCAAACCCAAGCGCGTTTTCTCTTAGAAGGCGAGAATTTAGCTTTGTGTATCCTCGGTTCGATTTGTGTCCGGTGTAAAAACATAATCACATGGAAGCTATTGGTGTGGAAAGAGGATAGACCTCATGAGAGCCATCGAGTAGTATCTCTAAATTTCAAAATGAAATTAGCAATTTGGTAGATATTGCCATCAGAACTTCGCAAAGCAACCTATAATGGTCCTATGTCATGGCGTTTTTTTTATTTCTTAACCTCTTAAGTAATCTCTTTGTAGCATCTAAATTGCCCTATCAAAAAAGAACTTCCACCAATCTGATCCAAAATTATTGGTTTAATGTATATAATCGTATTAGTAAGAGCCTAAATGTATTAATTACTTTGAAAATACAACAGAGTTCCTACTTGACCATGGTGAGTTAACTTAAGAAAAGTGGCCCAAATTTTTTCAAGAAATGTATCTCTTTGGGCAAATCAAGAGTTTCTTGTTAAAAACTTCATGGGCTACAAGAAAAAGTATACACTCACTTGACCATGGCGACTTAACTTTTGAGGGAGGATTTTTCAGCTTGCATTTTATATGATGACACAACATCCACCTTCTGTTGTTGCCACAAGATTTGTGTTCTTTTTTTCAAAAATGGGGATTACCCCAGCCTCTGCATTAGAAAGATGCATACGGCCCATATTATTAAAACGAAACCAGTAGCAAAGTCTCCAAAGTCTCGAAGTACGAAATAAAACAAAACGCTCAAACGAGCCTAATCAAAAAGCCACAACCGGCTGGCAAATAAAATAGGAGCACTACATGCCTATTCTATTACATGACCGCCATCCAAACCAGTTGAAAATAACCCGAGCTACCATCTCCCATCGGGTAGACGCAGTAGCCAAATGCCCCCCGACCTCCGTCGAAGTGAGTAGCGACCACATACGGATCAATCCTGGAGCCCTGAAGATAACATGCAAAAAGTGAAGGTTCGAAGTTCTGTTAAAAGTCAAATCATTTATGCAGTTCCAGACTGCCCAAAATAAGGCACAAACTCCAACATGAATGTGCCTCGCTATATCTGAGTCAACCCCATCAAGCCACGTTCCAAATAACATGTTGATGGAGGTAGGCGGAGTAATATTAAAAGAAATATGAATCGAACGCCACAGAATCTTAGCCAGTGGACAGTCTAGAAAGAGGTGTGTGATAGTTTCGTTATGATCACAAAAACTACACCTAGCAGAACCCATCCAATTGCGTTTTGCCAGATTATCCTTTGTCAAAATGACTTGTTTATGCACGAACCACATAAATACTTTGATTCGTAAAGGTACCTTTACTTTCCAAACGTGCTTCGAGGAGGGAATGGCACTAGAGTTTATGACATCGAGATACATGGATTTGACCGAAAACATGCCGTCCTTAGTCAGTTTCCAATACAACCGATCTGGCTGCTGAGACAACTGGACATCCATCAACCTTCTTACAAGATGAAGCCAGGCCTCCCAACGATCGCCAACTAGCGTCCTCAGAAAACTAATATTGAGGGGCGTGGTCTGTAAAACGTTTGTAACGTAAGCTTCTCGACGTTGAACAACGTTGTACAGAGTAGGATATTGAAGAGCAAGGGGCGTCTCCACAAGCCACGTATCCTCCCAGAACCTCGTATTAGCTCCATTGCCGACTAAGAACCTTGCCCAGTTGAAAAAGAGGGGCTTGACTCTCATCAATCCTTTCCAAAACAGTGAGTCAGTCGGTCTCACCGTCACCTGTGCCAATGTTTTAGAATGAAGATACTTATTTCGCAAAATCTGATCCCAAGTAGCCTCAGTCTCGGACGAAAGTTTAAATAGCCACTTGCTGAGGAGACATTTGTTCTTGACATCTAGATTTTCAATGCCTAGACCCCCTTGGTCCTTCGGCCTACAGATAATGTCCCATTTTGCAAGCCTATACTTTCGTTTAAACTCATCATTCTGCCAAAAGAATCGAAATCGATAAAAGTCTAACCTCTTCTTGACCCCCACCGGGACCTCGAAAAAGGATAAAAAAAACATAGGCATACTTGTGAGGACCGAATTAATCAGAATTAATCGCCCTCCATATGACATGAGCTTCCCTTTCCAACAGCTTAGTTTCTTTTCAAAACGATCCTCGATGCACTTCCACTCCTTGTTAGACATCTTACGATAATGAATGGGTATACCTAAGTATATGAACGGTAACGAACCCAACTCACATCCGAACAATTTCTTATACGCCTCCTGGTCATCATTAGCTCTTTCAAAGCAGAACAATTCGCTCTTGTGAAAGTTAATTTTGAGCCTGGACATTGTTCAAATAAGCCTAACACAAGCTTCATGTTTCTCGCTTTCGCCAAGTCATGCTCCATAAAGATGATAGTATCATCAGCATACTGTAATATGGATATACTGCCATCAACTAGGTGCGGAACCAAGCCACTTACCTGCCCCGCATCCTTATCCCGTCCTATTAAAATAGATAGCATATCAACCACTATGTTGAATAGAATCGGTGACATGGGATCTCCTTGCCTTAATCCTTCGTGTGTCTGGAAATAGTGACATATATCATCATTCACTTTAATCCCTACACTCCGTTTTTGCGTAAAGGACTCAATCTGGTGTCGCTAGGCCGTGTCAAATCCTTTCATACGCAAAGCTTGTTGAAGGAAAGGCCATTTAACTTTATCGTATGCTTTTTCGAAATCCACTTTAAAAACCACACCATCTAGTTTTTTTGAGTGGATCTCATGAAGCGTTTCATGCAAGACGACCGCCCCTTCAAGGATATTTCTATCTGGCATGAAAAAAGTCTGGGACGGTTGCACAACTGAATGCGCAATCTGCGTAAGTCTGTTCGTCCCAACCTTGGTGAAGATTTTGAAACTGACATTAAGCAAACATATAGGCCTGAACTGCTCAAGGCGAATAGCCTCTATCTTCTTAGGAAGAAGAGTTATCGTTCCAAAATTGAGCTTGAACAAATGAAGCTGACCATTGAAAAACTCATGAAACATCGGCATCAGGTCTCCCTTAATGAAGTGCCAGCACTTTTTGTAAAACTCCGCCGGGAACCCATCCGGTCCTGGCGCTTTATTGTTTTTCATTTGTGCAATGGCCTCAAACACCTCCTTCTCCGTAAAGGGAGCAGTCAAAATATCATTCTCGTTCGTCTCAAGTTGAGGAACATCCTCAACCCTTGACTCGTCCAAGGACACAAAATTCACTTCCGGAGGTCCAAACAACTGCTTATAATAGTTAGTAATGTAAACTTTCAGGTTTTCCTGACCAACTATCGTCCCTTTGTCTTGTTCTAATTGGAAAATTCTCTTCTTACGATGCTTTCGATTAGAAATCATATGAAAGAATTGAGTGTTGTCCTCACATTGGACGATTTTACGAACCTTAGCTCTCAACGCCCATTTCAATTCCTCCTCGCGGAGAAGCTCTTTCAGCCGCAACTCGGCCTCTATTTTAGTCTCTAGCTCACTGGTATCTAATATAGAGGTTTCAGCTTTTAACTCTAGGGTGTGAATAAGCAAGAGGAGTCTTTCCTTCTCCGCCTTATATATCCCATGTGTATGCTTGGCCCATCCACGAAGGAACCTTCAAAGATGACGAATCTTGCATTGCCACCGCTCAATGGGTGAACTTCCACCCGAGTCTTTAGCCCACTCTCTAGCTAACAACTTGAGGAAACCCTCTCTTTAAAACCAAAAGTTCAAACGAGAAAATATTCTTATTACCCACATGAGTTTGAGCCCCCGAGTCGACTAGTAGCGGTGTGTGATCTGAGATACCTCGTGTCAATGCCTGCACCGTTACCAGGGGAAACTTCTGTTCCCAATCGACACTAGCCAAAACACGGTCAAGCTTCTCAAAAGTCGGAACCGATAACGAGTTTGCCCAAGTAAATTTCCTACCCGAGAGCTCTATCTCTCTGAGATCCAAGCTTTCAATGATAGTATTGAACATAAACGACCATCTGGCGTCAAAATTGTCATTATTCTTTTCCTCCTTTCTTCGAATAATGTTAAAATCACCACCCACTAAGACGGGTAGCTGCTCGTTACCGCAAACACAGACCAAATCAACCAAGAAATCTGGTTTGAGTTCTGGTTGCGCAGCTCCATAGACCGCCACCAAAGCCCAATCGAATCCATCGGGTTTTGTTCTGACCCGAAACTTTACCGCAAACTCACCCAACACTACACTCCGAACCTCCAAATTAGTTTCACACTTAACCCCAAGTAGAACCCCACCGGATCTTCCTCGAGGTGGGAGGCAATGCCAGTCAAAATTTACCCCCCCCCCCAGATAAAGTGCTAAGAAACTGTGGAGTGAAATTTCTTCGTCCAGTCTCCGACAAAGCAATAAAGTCTAAATGATGTTCAATAGAAGCATCCGCTAGAAACCTTCTTTTAGCCAAGTCTTTAAGATCTCTGCTATTCCAAAAAATGCCTCTCATATTTTGTCATGATTTTTTTGAGAGGTATGGATCCTAGCACTTCTGCGCACAGCCGACACTGGATAAACCTTCCGTTTCCAAGTCCGTTTAGGCTTAACGCAAACATTAGACGGTACACCACGCTCGGGCTCTGCCTCTATCACCAAAGACTCATGCTCATGGTTAGAGGTTTCAGGATAGGCAAACTCCTCCTCCTCCTCCGTCTCCGGTGAAGTAGGGTCAAGATCGGCAGACAAACCATCAAGAGCCCTAACCCCAAGCGCATCAATCTCCGACTCATTCATAGGCTTAACGACAGCTATGTTACGAATCATTTCTAACGCTCGCTCAACTTCCAAATCAAGCATATCATTAACAGACTTAGAAATCTCTAAATCATTATTACCAAGTGATACTCCTAGTTGGTTGGCATTGTGCACAATCTCATCATTGGTAAAATGCATAATAGAATTTGATTTATTGACAGACATACCAGTGGAGGTCTCGACGTCACGCAGCTTGGCCGCCCTCAGAGCACACCTTAGCTGCATGCCATCCACGTCCGGCTGCTCCTGCAGTCTCCCGTTGACCCGTCTCCCCGCAGAGACAGGATCCGGGATCCCGCCGAATGCGATGACCTCCTCGCGTGAAGTTGTGCTAGGGGAAAGGCCTCCTGCCCGTCCCCCAATAGCGGTGGCCATCACCGGGGCCATCAGAACATCACCTAGAGACGACGAAGGCTCCCTCGGCCTATCCACAGAAATCCCGCCGAGACCCGAGACCGGCGAGATCAGCATAGTGCGGACCGTGGAGTGCGATGACGAAGCGGCCAGACCACCCGGCTCGCCCTCCAAAGCAGCAATAGGGGAGAGGGCGGCCTCCTGCACGCCCGCTCCTCCGTAAGTCGGCGACCTCAGGGGCGAGAGCACCCAGCCGACCCTCGGTGCCGACGGCGACAAAGGCTTAGAGGGCCGAGCCTCCTGCCCGTCACCTCCGCACGCGACCATCAGCGCAGCCACCTCGATCGACACCGAGGGAAGGGAGAGAGCCGCGGGAGGGGCCTCCTGCCCCGCGGCACCTCCCTCCTCAACATGATTCGTCTAACACAGACTCAGCATAGGGCTTACTGAATCAACCCGATCGCACCACAGCCTCGGTGGAGCCGAGAACGCTCCCAATGAACCAAGCTGAAGAGTGGTAGTCAGAACTGTAGCAGTAGACCCAACAGGGGCAGAGTCACCAGAATCAGACAGACCCGAAGGCACCTTGGCCTTGTCATCATCACTCTTAGCATTATCCTCCTGGTGCCCCGAAGCACCTCCTCCGTCAGAAGTGTCCATGGGATTATCATCCTCAAACTCACTGAAAAGATTAGGATCCTCATACTCAACATCCAACTGATACAACACGCCTTCATGTGTCCAAGGCACCACATCTGGCAGAAACTCAATGTTAGCGACACTGACAAGAAGCCGTGCCACCCCGTGAACACGAGTGAACTGCATATCCACCTGCTCAGTCCTGCCAATCAAAGAACCCAGTCTCCACGTCACAAAGAAGCTGTCCAGAGGAGCAGACGGGGCTCCAGAGAAACGAACCCAAATCTGAGTTAACGGCCTGCCCTGTGGCTCTTTCTTTTTCCACTCATCAAACTACAGCACATAACTAGTACCCGTGACCCTGCTCATACCGAACTTGAGGATTCTCAGCTGATCCTCCTTAGACGGGAAATCCACTTTAAAAAAATTATCTGTGAGCTTAAGTAAGGACCATTGAAAATTACCCAGAGCATGTTCTCTCAACTGCTGAATGATCTGTCCTTCGGTCAACGGACCATGAATCACCTTCACCACACCGGGGAAGGAAGTTTCCACAATGGGAGCCGAGGGTTCCACAGATGGAGAATCAAAAAACATCAACTCCGAACAACACACCCCGTATATCTGAACGGATGGTTTGGGCCCCAACATCAGAGGACACTCGGCAGCTGTATGTTTAGGTTTCCGGCACAAATTGCATAACTCTGCAGTACACTGAACCAAAAAGTGTCCCAGTTCCCCACAACGGAAACAGGTGAGCTTATTCTTTTTAGCCGCCCACTTGGACAGCTTGTCACTCTCGGCCTTGTCCGTACCTTGCTCAGAACCAGAATCACCAGTCTGCATGGGCTCCGGCAAAGAGACTGTAGCCAAAGCCTGCACCGTCTCCACCGCCACCTACGGTAGATCCGATGCACCATCAGCCACCTCTGGCACAGTAGCGGTCTTTGTATGCCGAGGCGGGTGGTGCCGCCGGTTCCCGCCACGACCTCCGCGAAAATGTCCTCGGAAAGCTCGGTTATTAGGGCCCGCCGCACCCTCGACAAAAGTTCCTGGCGGTCCTTGGAAACCCCGGTTATCATTGCCGTTGTCCACCCAAGCATAGCCACGGCCCCCTCCGGAGGACGAAGAACCCTGGTGCAGACCAGTGCCATATGCATCATACCCATCATCGCCCCACTGACCACGTGGGGGGTTACGGTCATCACCCGCAGACGCACCCGTCCCATGGCCGGTCGAAACCTGGCCCACCGCGGCCGCCTGCCATCTGCCTCGGCCATGGCCGTTGTGGCGGCGGTGGATCGGCCCTAGGAGGCGGCGTTGGTGCTGACGTAGGCACGGGGACAGGCGCCACAGGTGGAGGAGGCGCCCCCCGAGGCGGAGCCGGCACCCTAGCCATATGCGGGGCCAGCGCCCTAGCCGGAGTTGGAGCTGGAGCCGTAGCCGGTGGCGGAGCCAGCACACTAACCGGAGGCGGGGGCGGCACCATCCGAGGCAGAGCCGGCGCCCGTGGTGGCAGCTGGGTCGGCCGGGTGGAACCCGGCGCAGTCAACGCCGCAGTCGAAGCGTTCGCTCCCGCAGTCCCGGTCGGGGTCCGCGCAGCCGGCGCGGCCCGCGGCTTCGGCGGCATCTTGGTCGGGCTCGGACGCGGAGGCGACCAACGATCAGCACCGCCGGCGAGCACATGACAAAGACTGCGCGACGAGGCTTTTAGGAAACCCCGGTTTCCAGTACGGCGAACCCTAGCCGCGCGAAGATGGGTAGGAGAGGGACGTGCATGCGGGGGCGACCGCCTTGAGGCCTCAACATGCACGTCGCCTGCTCCCGGCGCACCACAGGCCTGGCCAGCCCCTTGGGCCTCGAGCCCAGTACTAGCCAAGCCCACAGCGCCACAATTCACTTGCGGCCCTACTGTGCCCAAAAGAAAATTCAAACGCTCCTGTCTATCCGCCCGAATATCACGAACACCGGCCACCACCGGCGATCGTTGCGACACCGATCGACCCCCCTTCTTTTTCGCCTAGTAACTTTCGTCCAGCACTCGGGACGGAAAAAGTCAGACAAGGTGATATCCGTCGGCCCAACCTTCGGCAACGGTCCACACCACAGTTTCATTTTCGACTTCTGCGAAAGAACTGGATGGCCTAGCAAAACCGATTTCTTGCTACTCACCGAAGGTTTAGGCACGGGGATAGAAGTAACCAAGCCAAGCGAAGATGATGGTCGGGCCGATGTTCCCGGCAGATCAACCTCGTCTTCGTCCTCATCAGCAAGAATCGAGAAACGTCCCCCAAACCTTTGCGTCGGCTTTGATCCATCGATATCCTCCGTGAGATCAACAAAGTCAGCTTGTTCTTCATCCTCCGAGGACACCTGCACACACTCAAGAACCTCGATATGGAAAAAATCAATCAATAAGCACATACCGATATGAAGCTCTTCGTCCGTGGAAAGTTGTCTTCCGGCCAAAATATCTCCTTCTTCATCTCGGATCGTCATCCAACGAGACGGGTGCGAGTAGATCAGGCCATTGATCCATCGCCCCATCTGACGATCATCCTGAAAACGAACTCTCCATTTCGTAGGATCTTTTAATCCCCGATCCCGATCCTCCGTCGAGGAATCTCGACGAGAAACCGGAGAAGGGGACAGATCGAGCAGCGGCATTTGATCCACCACGAGCGCATGCTGGATCTCATCCGTAGGGCGCGGTGGCTCCGGCGATAGCCGCAAAAGCGACGGCGGCGGAGGCGGCTTCCCCCGAAACGAGATAGCTCGGCAGATCTGCGGCGGAGAAGACCCCCCTCCGTCATCCGCCAGGCCCAACTCATCACCCGGCGAAATAGGCGGCGGAGGCTCTGGCAGGATCGGCGCCGACGGAGGCTCTCGCCGTCGCCACGCCCGTCGCCAGGCCCGTCGCCACACCCGTCGCCCTTCATCTTCGCGCGTGCCATTAAGTTCGTAACATATTTTTTTTGAGGGTTAATGTCGCCGCTTTATTTAACTAGCTGACAAAGCTAGGAATATCGTCTGAAATTACATCCAACACAAAATCCGGGGGAACCCCCACCCAAACCTTACTTAGTTCATCACCTACACCTACTTTCGTAAATTTATGCGCGGCAACATTAGCAGAACGACGCACCCACTCCACCTTAAAATCTGAGAATGAGCTAAGCATAGCTTTAATCTCCTGGATCCATGGCCCGACCGCGGCAAGGTTCTTCTGTTTGTCCTTAATCATCTGCACTAATCCTTTACTATCAAGCTCCAGATGGACCTTCTGTATCCCTCTTTCTCGCGCCATGTTGTGCTGGGTTGTGCTAGGAGCCTGTGAATGTGATGAGACTAGACAACGCGCGGTGGCCGGTCGCGCGGTGGCCGGTCAACAGGCCTCGAGACTAGAAACATAACCGACTCAAAAACAAGGAACCGTACGTACTACATATATTGGCTGAGGAGCTGCAGGTGAGAATCAACATCCCCGCACCCTATGGGTAGTTTTTGTTAGACATGATCAAACTTCGTCTCCCTTCCCTATGTTGAAGGAGTCTGGCCTCGAGGCTAGGCCGAGGAGAAGGATGACTACAAATGGATCCAGAATACTACCATAAAGCTCCATGGCCATCGCAAAGGCACAACAAAGGACACTAGTCCTATCAAATATGGGTTAGTACTAGGGAGTGGTCGTTGAGTGTGGGTGACTATCAATTGTGGCGGTGAACCTTCTTGGGGGAGTCATCGTTGAGTGTGGGTGATTATCGATTGTGGCGGCAAATCTTCTGCGCTTCTCTTTTGGCAGCACTCTAGTGCCGTTTTCGCGCCTTTGGTGTGTTTTGTCGTTTTTTTATTCTTTGATTAGCTTTAGGAATTTCCTAACACCATCTATCCTTTTTGGCAGATTGTTTTTATATAATATAAAGCGGGTCGTGGGCCTGTTTCGAGAGAGAAACCACCGAACACCGAGGATCCAAACGGACCGAGCAATCTTTGGAAGAGGCCGTCTCACCGTAGAAACTACCCCCTTGCTCCAGGCCATGGATCCAAGGTCACTCATCGCGTCATCATTACCAATCATCTTCTTCATCACGAGGACAGAAATCGAACCTCCCAGTCGACTCCTTTCTTCCTGCTCGCGTTGGCTCTGCTCCAAGACAAGGAGAAATGAAAGAGAAACAATAACGAATGAAACCGAGAAGGCGACGCCAGCTCGTCTCTTCAACTTATACAGTACATGCCAAACAAAGAATAAACAAACCGAAGCGGGACCCAAAACCACACAACGACAATGGCCCGACAAAAGGCACACGCGTGAACGCGCCGACAAAGCTACCCAGAATCAAGATTCGTACGACATTTAAAGCGAACAAAGGTCAGAAACTTAGGTGAAATATTTCTAAATCTCATCTAGATGAGAATTAGAAAAAGTTCATGCATTTAAAACAAATAAATAAAGAAGAATAAAGAAAAATGAAAAGGTGGAAAAAACAAAAATAAATAGAAAAAATGTATTTTAAAAGTTCATGAATTTAAAACAAATAAAGAAAAAAAGAAAAGAAAAAGGAAACAGAAAAACAAAAACAAAATATAAAATATAAAATGCAACTAGAACCGTGAGTACTTCTTATACCTTCAAACCCCACGAGATTGATCACTCTCTATCCAATCAAAAGTTCGATCAAAATATAAATTATACCCTAGCCTGGACGTCCCAAGGAGACTATAGGGATCTATGCTTGAGCTTTGTCGACTATGTCCTGATAGATGAATTCAAGAAGGATCGAAGCCTAAAAGACCAACTCAAAGAAGAACCACCCCCATCCCTCTGAGCGTTGTCTCCATGAGGACTAAAAACCCTATCCTGAATTACTAGTCGGAGACGAGGCACTGGGATTCTCCCTCCTGCCAACGGCCTTCGGAGCGGCAAGCTGAAGGGAGGCCAATCGACGGTCTTGTCGACCAATCCTAGGGGGGAAAAGTTTGCCCTAACCGTGGCTTTCTTTGATTCATAGAATAGGAATAGAAAACTTGCAGAAAAGTTTTTGCGAGGGAGAAAACTTGTAGGAAATGATATGACATGTACCTCAAATAATATAAAGAGGTATAGAAAAAAAGATGTCATTTGATTCACATGATATGATTTTTTTATTGAGTCTAAGCTAATGTTCATTTTCTTTTGAAATACTGAGGAGAGAACTAATCCTACATAAAAACAGGAATCAATTCCTGTAAACCAAATGACTCCAAAAATAATTTCCTACATAAATCATATCCTTTAAAAAATTATGAAAATTCCTTCAAACCAAAGGAGTTAAGAAGGGAAAGGAAGGAAACTAATACAAAAGACCAAACTAATGCAAAATGAGTTCAAATGACCAAGAAGGTTCAGCGCCCAGCAGCTACCAACATCACGCAACCCCAAAATAACTGTGATCCATCCATTTTCTTGCGACCACGAAAATATTGCTGATAAAGATATGCATGTGCCATTAAGTTTACTACTCCCTTCATCCCGAAATACTTGTTGAAGAAATGGATAAAATTAAATGTATCTATAACTAAAATACGACTAGATTTATTCATTTCTCCGACAAGTATTTTCGGACGGAGGGGTACATCCTAGGGATGGCCAGTATCTGATGAGAGAATTCTTTATTTGGCTCTTTCTTAAATTTTGCTTTTCTATTTGGCCTAAAATAAAATTTCTTCCCTATTTGACACCTAATGTAAATTGTGTTCCTTATACGACCCTTTTGTTCTTTTTAGGCACTAACGGTGTTTGAGCAACTCTAGCAAAATTCCGGCTAGTATGCGGGCTCAGCCCAATTTTCCGGCCAGAACAGAGCCCGCATACGCGCCCAGCCCGCAAAAATATTTGCCGCAACCCGCAAACCGCACGCCCCGACCGCTATATCTACGGTTCCACGGCTCGTTTGTGGGTCGAAACCCTATCCCCCGCCGCCGCCGCCGCCGAGCCCCGCCATTCCCCACCCCCTTCTCCACATTTCTCGCCGCCGGCGACCACCTCCCCGCCTCCAGCCGCCATGTGGGGTGATAACCCACAAGTATAGGGGATCGCAACAGTTTTCGAGGATAGAGTATTCAACCCAAATTTATTGATTCGACACAAGGGGAACCAAAGAATATTCACAAGTATTAGCAGTTGAGTTGTGAATTCAACCACACCTGGATAACTTAGTATCTGCAGCAAAGTATTTAGTAGCAAAGTAGTATGGAAGTAACGGTAACGGTAGCAAAAGTAACAGTAGCAATTTTGTAGTAATTATAACAGTAGCAACGGTAAGTTAAATAAGCAAAGAGCAATATGTGAAAAGCTCGTAGACATTGGATCAGTGATGGATAATTATGTGGGATGTGATTCTTCATGTAATAGTTATAACATAGGGTGACATAGAACTAGCTTCAGTTCATCAATGTAATGTAGGCATGTATTCCGAATATAGTCATACGTGCTTATGGAAAAGAACTTACATGACATCTTTCGTCCTACCCTCCCATGGCAGCAGGGTCCTATTGGAAACTAAGGGATATTAAGGCCTCCTCTTAATAGAGTACCAGACCAAAGCATTAACACTTAGTGAATACATGAACTCCTCAAACTACGGTCATCACCGGTAAGTATTCCGATTATTGTCACTTTGGGGTTAACAAATCATAACACATAATAGGTGACTATAGACTTGCATGATAGGATCAAGAACTCACATATATTCATGAAAACATAATAGGTTCAGATCTGAAATCATGGCACTCGGGCCCTAGTGACAAGCATTAAGCATAGCAAAGTCATAGCAACATCAATCTCAAAACATACTGGATACTAGGGATCAAACCCTAACAAAACTAACTTAATTACATAGTAAATCTCATCCAACCCATCACCGTCTAGCAAGCCTACGATGGAATTACTCACGCATGGCGGTGAGAATCATGAAATTGGTGATGGAGGATCGTTGATGATGACGACGGCGACTAATCCCCCTCTCCGGAGCCCCGAACGGACTCCAGATCAGCCCTCCCGAGAGGGTTTAGGGCTTGGCGGCGGCTCCATATCATAAAACACGATGAATATTTCTCTCTAATTTTTCTCTCCGCGAACGTGAATATATGGAGTTGGAATTGAGGTCGGTGAAGGTCCAGGGGGGCCACGAGGCAGGGGGGGCGCCCCCACCCTCGTGGACAGGGTGTGGGCCCCCTGGTGCTGATTCTTTCGCCAGTATTTTTAATTAATTCCAAAAATTTGCTCCATGGATTCTCAGGTCATTCCGAGAACTTTTATTTCTTCACAAAAATAACACCATGGCTGTTTTGCTGAAAACAACGTCAGTCTAGGTTAGTTCCATTCAAATCATGCAAGTTAGAGTACAAAACAAGGGAAAAGTGTTAGAAAAAGTAGATACGACGGAGACGTATCAACTCCCCCAAGGTTAAACCTTTGCTTGTCCTCAAGCAATTTAGTTGACAAACTGAAAGTGATAAAGAAAAACTTTTACAAACTCTGTTTGCTCTTGTTGTTGTAAATATGTAAAGCCAGCATTCAAGTTTTCTGCAAAGATTATGAACAAACCATATTCACAATAACACTTAGGTCTCATGTTTACTCATATCAATGGCATAATCAACTAGTGAGCAATAATAATAAATCTCGGATGACAACACTTTCTCAAAATAATCATAATAAGATATAACAAGATGGTATCTCGCTAGCCCTTTCTGAGACTGCAAAACATAAATGTAGAGCACCTTTAAAGATCAAGGACTGACTAAACATTATAATTCATGGTAAAAGAGATCCAGTCATAGTCATACCCAATATAAATTAATAGTAATGTATGCAAATGACAGTGGTGCTCTCCAGTGGGTGCTTTTTAATAAGAGGGTGATGATTGAACATAAAAGTAAATAGATAGGCCCTTTGTAGAGGGAAGCAGGAAATTGTAGAGGTGTCAGAGCTCAATTTTGAAATAGAGATAAATAACATTTTGAGCGGTATACTTTCAATGTCAACATAACAACCAAGAGATCTTGATATCTTTCATGCTACACACATTATAGGCGGTTCCCAAATAGAATGGTAAAGTTTATACTCTCCCACCACCAACAAGCATCAATCCATGGCTTGCCCGAAACAACGGGTGCCTCCAACTAACAACAATCCTGGGGGAGTTTTGTTTGTGATTATTTTGATTTGATTTGAGCATGAGACTGGGCATCCCGGTTACCAGCCATTTTCTTGTGAATGAGGAGCGGAGTCCACTCCTCTTGAGAATAACCCGCCTAACATGGAAGATATAGACAGCCCTAGTTGATACATGAGCTGTTCGAGCATACAAAACAAAATTTCATTTGAAGGTTTGAAGTTTGGCACATACAAATTTACTTGGAATGACAGGTAGATACCGCATATAGGAAGGTATGGTGGACTCATATGGAATAACTTTGAGGTTTATGGATTTTGGATGCACAAGCAGTATTCCCGCTTAGTACAAGTGAAGGCTAGAAAGAGACTGGGAAGCTACCAACTAGAGAGCGACAACAGTCATGAACATGCATTAAAATTAATCAACACTGAGTGCAAGCATGAGTAGGATATAATACACCATGAACATAAATATCATGAAGGCTATGTTGATTTTGTTTCAACTACTTGCATGAACATGTGCCAAGTCAAGTTACTCGAATCATTCAAAGGAGGATACCACCCTATCATACCACATCATAACCATTTTAATAGCATGTTGGCACACAAGGTAAACCATTATAAGCTCCTGGCTAATTAAGCATGGCATGAGCAACTATAATCTCTAATTGTCATTGCAACATGTTTATTCATAATAGGCTGAATCAGGAACGATGAACTAATCATATTTACAAAAACAAGAGAGGTCGAGTTCATACCATCTTATCTCATCTCATTTAGTCCATAATATATCCTTATTATTGCCTTTCACTTGCACAACTGAATGGTGTGGATAATAATAATAGTGCACGTGCTTTGGACTAAGCTGGTATCTACAAGCATTCAATCAAAGGGAGAAGACAAGGTAATATGGGCTCTTGGTTAAATCAACAATAATGCATATAAGAGCCACTCAACATTTTCATTATGCTCTTCTCCTCTCGACCCCCAAAGAAAAGAAAAGAAATAAAACTATTTACACGGGAAAGCTCCCAACAAGCAAAAAGAAGAATGAGAAATATTTTTGGGTTTTCTTTTAATTACTACTACTACAGGCATGGAAAGTAAACTAGCTAAAAGCTACAACTAATTTTTTTTAATTTTTCTTAAAGTTATTCAAACACACAAGAAGAATGCTAGAAAATAAAATAAACTAGCATGGATAGTACAATGAAAAAGTATGAGCACCGACAACTAGAATGAGTGTATGAACATGAATGTAATGTCGGTGAGAAATACGTACTCCCCCAAGCTTAGGCTTTTGGGCTAAGTTGGTCTATGCCCATGGTTCACGACTACTCTCTTTGGTGTACTGAGGAGTGTCATTCGGGTACCACTGGCTGGCAATCTCCTCCGGATCCCACTGATAAAAGGACGGTCGATAAGGGTCAAGTGGGGGTTCCAACTCAGGCTCCGGAGCTGATGTATAGCTCCGGTACACGTAAACAGCCTTCGGCAAGACGAGGTACGTGCCTGTAGTTAAGTCAAACAAAGAGGGTGCACGCAAGATAATAGTCTCACTATTGGTTTTATGAAATCTCAAATTATACTTAAGCATCTTCTCATCATTTTTAACAATGAAATCGTGTGCTACCATGCTCTTATAATCTAGAAAACTAGGGGGCAGCAGCTTTCCTTCTTTCTCATAATGCCTAATAGGTATCCTGAAGTGTTTAGCAAGGCGTGAATCATAGATACCTCCAAAGATGAGGCCCTTTGTATGGTTCAGACTTAATTGTTTAGCAACAATAGCACCCATACTAACAGTGTTGTCACGAAATAAAGCATGGCACAAAATAATAATATCGGGACACTAAGGTTTCCACAGTTTCCGCGACCAATTAAGCATCAACTAGCAAATATAGCAAAGTAACGTAAAACAGGAAAATGTATGCTAGTAATTCTTGCATCGGAAACCTTCCTCGTTTCCCCTACAGTAATCATGTCAATAAATCCATCCACATCTTTACAATGTGGTTCCTCTAAGCTGCCCTCGAAGGGTATCTTGCAAACTGCACAAAATTCACGTAGTGGCATCTCCCTAGTCTCATCATATAAATGAAACTCTACTGAAGGAGGTGATTTCTTAGGATGAAAGTAAAAAAATTGCATGAAAGTATTAGTGATTAAGAGATATTGTTCGGGCTGGTCGTGCAGGAAACCGGTGAGGCCCGCATCATCAGCCAAAGAATAAAAATCATCATGAATCCCGACTGCTCTCAAGAAATCATCACAAGGCCATTCACACGGCCAAACTTTCGCGACACGAGGGAGATTATACTTGGGCTTTTTATTCTCCTTACTTTGTTTCTCCTTCGAGCTTTTGCTAGAAGAGCCCCTCAAAAATCTCTTCATCATTTTCTAAAAATTTCTGAAATTTTTAGTAACTCAAAATAAAAGTGAACCAAACTCAACAAAATTGATAGCAACTACTCCCACAGGTGCCTAGAGACTATATCATGCATTATAACTACTTGGGACCATATAAATTTGACATGCAAGATCAAGAACAGGGACACATAGGCAGTAAAAATTTGCAATGAATAAAGAACTAGAACAAAAACTAATTGGACCATTGAAGGAGTCACATACCAAAGAACAATTCCCCAAAGCAATTTTGTGAATGGAGTTTTGATCAAGGAGATCAAAAATGACAGCAAAATGAGCTAGAACTCGTGCTTGAGCTGGATAGTGATTATTTTGGGACGAAGAAGAAGAGCATGGGTGCAGGAATAAGTGGGGGCCACCGTGGGCCAACGAGGCAGGGGGGCGCGCCCAGGGGGGTAGGGCACGCCCCTAACCCTCGTGGCCAGGTGCTGGCTCCCCCTGATGTGTTCTCAGTGCCAGATATTCGCAAATATTCCAAAAAAATCATATTTAATTTGCAGGGCATTTGGAGAACTTTTATTTTTGGGGTATTTTTGCATGGATAATTCGGAAAATAGACAGAAAATATTATTTTTGCTTTATTTATTCTAAATAACAGAAGGTAAAAATAGGGTACAAAAGGTTGTGCTTTCTAACTTCATCCATCTCATGCTCATCAAAAGAAATCCACTAACAAGGTTGATCAAGTCTTGTTAACAAACTCATTCCGAATAACATGGAACCGGAGAAATTCCGAATAACACTAGGTTACCTCAACGGGGATATGCACATCCCCAATAATAAGAATATCATATTTCTTATTGACAGTAGGAAGAGGAAATTCAAAACCTCGAATAATAATTGATGGAATTTTTCCAATAGAATTGATACTATGGACTTGAGGTTGTTTCCTCGGAAAGTGTACCGTGTGCTCATTACCATTAACATGAAAAGTGACATTGCCTTTGTTGCAATCAATAACAGCCCCTGCAGTATTCAAAAAGGGTCTACCAAGGATAGTCGACATACTATCATCCTCGGGAATATCAAGAATAACAAAGTCCGTTAAAATAGTAACGTTTGCAACCACAATAGGCACATCCTCACAAATACTGACGGGTATAGCAGTTGATTTATCGGCCATTTGCAAAGATATTTCAGTAGGTGTTAACTTATTCAATTTAATTCTACGATATAAAGAGAGAGGCATAACACTAACACCGGCTCCAAGATCACATAAAGCAGTTTTAACATAGTTTCTTTTAATGGAGCATGGTATAGTGGGTACTCCTGGATCTCCAAGTTTCTTTGGTATTCCACCTTTAAAAGTATAATTAGCAAGCATGGTGGAAATTTCAGCTTCCGGTATCTTTCTTTTATTTGTAATAATATTTTTCATGTACTTAGCATAAGGATTCACTTTAAGCATATCTGTAAAACACATACGTAAAAAGATAGGTCTAATCATTTCAGCAAAGCGCTCAAAATCCTCATCATCCTTTTTCTTGGATGGTTTAGGAGGAAAATGCATGGGTTTCTGAACCCATGGTTCTCTTTCTTTACCGTGCTTCCTAGCAACAAAGTCTCTCTTATCATAACGTTGATTCTTTGATTGTGGGTTATCAAGATCAACAACAGGTTCAATCTCTACATCATTATTATTGCTAGGTTGAGCATCAACATGAACATCATCATTAACATTATCACTAGGTTCATGCTCATCACCATATTGTGTTTCAGCATCAGAAATAGAAATATCATTGGGATTCTCAGGTGTGTCTACAACAGGTTCACTAGAAGCATGCAAAGTGCTATCATTTTTCTTTTTCTTCTTTTTAGAAGGACTAGGTGCATCTATATTATTTCTCTGAGAATCTTGTTCAATTCTTTTAGGGTGGCCTTCAGGATACAAAGGTTCCTGAGTCATTTTACCCGTTCTAGTTGCTACTCTAACAACAAAGTCATGTTTATTATTCAAATCATTGAGCAGATCATTTTGAGCTTTAAGTACTTGTTCTACTTGAGTGGTAACCATAGAAGCATGTCTACTAATGAGTTTAAGTTCACCTTTAACTCTAGACATATAATCACTCAAGTGTCCAATCATATAAGTGTTACTCTTTAGTTGTCTACCAACATAAGCATTAACGTTTTCTTATTTAGCCATAAACTCATCAAATTCATCCAAGCATTGGCTAGCAAACTTAGTAGACGGGATTTCAACTTTATCATATCTATAGAGAGAATTTACCTTTACTACCTGTGTCGGGTTATCAAGGGCATGTATTTCTTCAATAGGTGGTATATTAAGGCCATGTATTTCTTCGACAGGAGGTAAATTATTAATATCTTCAGCTTTAATACCTTTTTCTTTCATAGATTTCTTTGCCTCTTGCGTATCTTCAGGACTGAGAAATAGAACACCCCTTTTCCTTGGAGTTGGTTTAGGAGTTGGCTCAGCAGTTGGCTCAGGAAGTGTCCAATTATTTTCATTAGTCAACATATTATTCAAGAGCAATTCAGCTTGATCGACTATTCTTTCCTTGAAAACACAACGAACACAACTATCCAAGTGGTCTTTGGAAGCACCAATTAGTCCATTATAAAAGATATCAAGTATTTCATTTTTCTTAAGAGGATGATCAGGCAAAGCATTAAGTAACCGGAGAAGCCTACCCCAAGCTTGTGGGAGACTCTCTTCTTCAATTTGCACAAAATTATATATTTCCCTCAAGGCAGCTTGTTTCTTATGAGCAGGGAGATATTTAGCAGAGAAGTAATAAATCATATCCTGGGGAGTACGCACACAACCAGGATCAAGAGAATTAAACCAAGTTTTAGCATCACCCTTTAATGAGCATGGAAATATCTTAAGGATATAGTAGTAGCAAGATTTCTCATCATTAATGAATAGGGTGGCTATATCATTCAATTTAGTAAGATGTGCCACAACAGTTTCAGATTCATAGCCATAGAAAGGATCAGATTCAACCAAAGTAATTATCTCAGGATCAACAGAGAAATCAGAATCCTTATCAGTAACAAAGATAGGTGAAGTAGCAAAAGCAGGATCATATTTCATTCTAGCGTTCAGAGATTTCTGTTTCAGTTTAGCTAATAACTTCTTAAGATCAGATCTATCATTGCAAGTAAGAAAATCTCTAGCAGTTTCTTCATCCATAACATAACCCTTAGGAACAACATGCAATTCACATTTAGGGGGAGAACCTTCATCATCACTATCATCAATCATATCACTTTCAAGAATTTCATTCTCTCTAGCCCTAACAAGTTGTTCATCAAGAAATTCACCTGATCGCACAATAGTATCAAGCATAGAAGTAGTTTCATCGTAAGTATCATGCATAGTAGAAGTGAAATCATCAATAACATGCGACGTATCAGAATTCATAGCAGAAGCAGGTTGAGGTGTCGCAAGCTTACTCTTAACAGAAGGAGAATCAAGTGCAGACACTACAAAAAAAATACACTTCCGTGATGATACCTGTTTGTCACAGTAGGTCGCGTTTTTTGTCATGCATGTACATCCATGACGATTTTATGACAGAATCAAGATAGTCATACCAGTGCTGTCGTAGAAGTGTTCCATGACATTACCAAAATTATCATCACGGAAGTGTCCGCTTCCATGACAATAAATCGCGCGTCACAGAAGTGCTTTCGTCAAGGGTGACTGACACGTGGCATCCACCGTAACAGAATGCCGTTAAGCTATCGGGTCCGGTTTTGGATCCGATAACCCATTAATAGCCCAGACCAATGGGGATTTTCCACACATAAAATCATCATTGGCCGCAGGAAACACGTGTTGCCTCACCGTTGGGACAGATGTCATCCACTCATTGGACAGGAGGTGCCTATGATAGGTCAATACGTGGCACGGCCCAACAGTGGCCCATTCCGGTGAAAAAGGCCGGCCCAGTAAAAATTAGCAGGCTGGCCCATATAAGGCCTACTTGTGTCAGGTCCATTTAAGCCCACAGCCCATACGAGATGTGCCAATTCGGCCCATCAACGGCCCGTTAAAGATTTGACACCATTGCATCCCATCGTTAGTTCGAGCCCGTTAACATCCCGCTATATATTTGGGCTCAATATCGGCCCAATGAGATTTCGGCCTGTTAACGGCCCATTTAATGGATGGGCCAATTTTCAGGATGTACATCTTTCGGCCTTTTAGCGACCCATTTAAATGTTGGGCTAATTTCCTGTTGGGGAACGTTGCAGAAAATTAAAAATTTTCCTACGGTTTCACCAAGATCCATCTATGAGTTCATCTAAGCAACGAGTCATGGGAGATGCATCTACATACCACTTTGTAGATCGCGAGCGGAAGCGTTCAAAAGAACGGGGTTGAAGTAGTCGTTCTCGTCGTGATCCTATCACCGGAGATCCTAGCGTCGAACGGACGACACCTCCGCGTTCAACACACGTACGGAGCGGATGACGTCTCCTCCTTCTTGATCCAGCAAGGGGGAAGGAGAGGTTGATGATGATGGCTCCAGCAGCAGCACAACGGCGTGGTGGTGGTGGAACAGCAGCACTCCGGCAGGGCTTCGCCAAGCACGTGACGGAGGAGGAAGAGGTGTAGCAGGGGGAGGGAGGCGCCAGAACTTCAGGGTGCGGCTGCCCCCTCCCCCCTCCATTTATATAGGCCCCCAGGGGGGGCGCCGGCCCTGGGACATCCAATCTCCCAAGGGGGCGGCGGCCAAGGGGGGTGGAGTACCCCCCAAGGCAAGTGGGGCGCCCCCCACCCTAGGGTTTCAACCCTAGGCGCAGGGGGTGGGCCAAGGGGGGCGCACCAGCCCACTATGGGCTGGTTCCCCTCCCCACTTCAGCCCTTGGGGCCCTCCGAGATGGGTGGCCCCACCCAGTGGACCCCCGGGACCCTTTCGGTGGTCCCGGTACAATACCGGGTGACCCCGAAACTTTCCCGATGGCCGAAATATCACTTCCTATATATAATTCTTCACCTCCGGACCATTCCGGAACTCCTCGTGACGTCCGGGATCTCATCCGGGACTCCGAACAACATTCGGTATGCTGCGTACTCATATTCATACAACCCTAGCGTCACCGAACCTTAAGTGTGTAGACCCTACGGGTTCGGGAGACACGTAGACATGACCGAGACGGCTCTCGGGCAATAAGCAACAGCGGGATCTGGATACCCATGTTGGCTCCCACATGCTCCTCGATGATCTCATCAGATGAACCACGATTTCGAGGATTCGAACAACCCCATATACAGTTCCCTTTGTCAATCGGTACGTTACATGCCCGAGACTCGATCGTCGGTATCCCAATACCTCGTTCAGTCTCGTTACCGGCAAGTCACTTTACTCGTACCGTAATGCATGATCCCGTGACCAAACACTTGGTCACTTTGAGCTCATTATGATGATGCATTACCGAGTGGGCCCAGAGATACCTCTCCGTCATACGGAGTGACAAATCCCAGTCTCGATCCGTGTCAACCCAACAGACACTTTCGGAGATACCTGTAGTGCACCTTTATAGTCACCCAGTTACGTTGTGACGTTTGGTACACCCAAAGCACTCTTACGGTATCCGGGAGTTACATGATCTCATGGTCTAAGGAAGAGATACTTGACATTGAAAAAGCTCTAGCAAAACGAACTACACGATCTTGTGCTATGCTTAGGATTGGGTCTTGTCCATCACATCATTGTCCTAATGATGTGATCCCGTTGTCAATGACATCTAATGTCCATATCAGGAAACCATGACTATCTGTTGACCAACGAGCTAGTCAACTAGAGGCTCACTAGGGACATGTTATGGTCTATGTATTCACACGTGTATTACGATTTCCGGATAATACAATTATAGCATGAATAAAAGACAATTATCATGAACAAGGAAATATAATAATAACCCTTTTATTATTGCCTCTAGGGCATATTTCCAACAGTCTTCCACTTGCACTAGAGTCAATAATCTAGTTACATTGTGATGAATCGAACACCCATAGAGTTCTGGTGTTGATCATGTTTTGCTCGCGAGAGAGGTTTAGTCAACGGATCTGCGACATTCAGATCCGTATGTACTTTGCAAATATCTATGTCTCCATCTTGAACATTTTCACGGATGGAGTTGAAACGACGCTTGATGTGCCTGGTCTTCTTGTGAAACCTGGGCTCCTTGGCAAGGGCAATAGCTCCAGTGTTGTCACAGAAGAGTTTGATCGGCCCCGATGCATTGGGTATGACTCCTAGGTCGGTGATGAACTCCTTCACCCAAATAGCTTCATGCGCTGCCTCCGAGGCTGCCATGTACGCCGCTTCACATGTAGATCCCGCCACGACGCTCTGCTTGCAGCTGCACCGGCTTACTGTTCCACCATTCAACATATACACGTATCCAGTTTGTGACTTAGAGTCATCCAGATCTTTGTCGAAGCTAGCGTCGACGTAACCCTTTACGGCGAGCTCTTCGTCACCTCCATAAACGAGAAACATGTCCTTTGTACTTTTCAGGTACTTCAGGATATTCTTGACCGCTGTCCAGTGTTCCTTGCCGAGATTACTTTGGTACCTTCCTACCAAACTTACGGCAAGGTTTACATCAGGTCTGGTACACAGCATGGCATACATAATAGATCCTATGGCTGAAGCATAAGGGATGACACTCATCTCTTCTTTACCTTTTGCCGTGGTCGGGCATTGAGCCGAGCTCAATCTCACACCTTGCAGTACAGGCAAGAACCCCTTCTTGGACTGATCCATTTTGAACTTCTTCAAAATCTTATCAAGGTATGTGCTTTGTGAAAGACCTATGAGGCGTCTCGATCTATCTCTATAGATCTTGATGCATAATATATAAGCAGCTTCTCCAAGGTCCTTCATTGAAAAACACTTATTCAAGTAGGCCTTAATGCTGTCCAAAAGTTCTATATCATTTCCCATCAAGAGTATGTCATCTACATATAATATGAGAAATGCCACAGAGCTCCCACTCACTTTCTTGTAAACGCAGGCTTCTCCATAAGTCTGCATAAACCCAAACGCTTTGATCATCTCATCAAAGCGAATGTTCCAACTCCGAGATGCTTGCACCAGCCCATAAATGGATCGCTGGAGCTTCATACTTTGTTAGCGTTCTTGGGATTGACAAAACCTTCCGGCTGCATCATATACAGTTCTTCCTTAAGATGTCCGTTAAGGAATGCCGTTTTGACGTCCATCTGCCATATCTCATAATCATAGTATGCGGCAATTGCTAACATGATTCGGACGGACTTAAGCTTCACTACGGGAGAGAAAGTCTCATCATAGTCAATCCCTTGAACTTGCCGATAACCCTTAGCGACAAGTCGAGCTTTATAGATGGTGACATTTCCATCCGCGTCCGTCTTCTTCTTAAAGATCCATTTGTTTTCCATCGCTCGCCGATCATCGGGCAAGTCAGTCAAAGTCCATACTTTGTTTTCATACATGGATTCTATCTCGGATTTCATGGCTTCTAGCCATTTGTTGGAATCTGGGCCCGCCATCGCTTCTTCATAGTTCGAAGGTTCACCTTTGTCTAACAACATGATTTCCAGGACAAGGTTGCCATACCACTCTGGTGTGGAAAGTGTCCTTGTGGACCTACGAAGTTCAGTAGCAACTTGATCAGAAGTACCTTGATCATCATCATTAATTTCCTCTCCAGTCGGCGTAGGCACCACAGGAACGTTTTCCTGAGCTGCACTACTTTCTGGTTCAAGAGGTAGTACTTCATCGAGTTCTACTTTCCTCCCACTTACTCCTTTCGAGAGAAACTCTTTTTCCAGAAAGGATCCGTTCTTGGCAACAAAGATCTTGCCCGCAGATCTTAAGTAGAAGGTATACCCAATGGTTTCCTTAGGGTATCCTATGAAGACGCATTTTTTCGACTTGGGTTCGAGCTTTTCAGGTTGAAGTTTCTTGACATAAGCATTGCATCCCCAAACTTTTAGAAATGACAGCTTATGTTTCTTCCCAAACCATAATTCATACGGTGTCATCTCAACGGATTTAGACGGTGCCCTATTTAAAGTGAATGTAGCTGTCTCTAGAGCGTATCCCCAAAATGATAGCGGTAAATCGGTAAGAGACATCATAGATCGCACCATATCCAATAGAGTGCGATTACGACGTTCGGACACACCGTTGCGCTGAGGTGTTCCAGGCGGCGTGAGTTGTGAAACGATTCCACATTTTCTTAAGTGTGTACCAAATTCGTGACTTAAATATTCTCCTCCACGATCCGATCGTAAGAATTTTATCTTTCGGTCACATTGATTCTCTACTTCATTCTGAAATTCCTTGAACTTTTCAAAGGTCACAGACTTGTGTTTCATCAAGTAGACATACCCATATCTACTCAAGTCATCAGTGAGAGTGAGAACATAACAATATCCTCCGCGAGCCTCGACGCTCATTGGACCGCACACATCGGTATGTATGATTTCCAACAAGTTGGTTGCTCGCTCCATTGTTCCGGAGAACGGGGTCTTGGTCATTTTGCCCATGAGGCATGGTTCGCATGTGTCAAATGATTCATAATCTAGAGACTCTAAAAGCCCATCAGCATGGAGCTTCTTCATGCGCTTGACACCAATGTGACCAAGGCGGCAGTGCCACAAGTATGTGGGACTATCGTTATCAACTTTACATCTTTTGGTATTCACAGTATGAACATGTGTAACATTACGTTTGAGATTCATTAAGAATAAACCATTGACCATCGGAGCATGACCATAAAACATTTCTCTCATATAAATAGAACAACCATTATTCTCGGATTTAAATGAGTAGCCATCTCGTATTAAACGAGATCCTGATACAATGTTCATGCTCAAACTTGGCACTAAATAACAATTGTTGAGGTTTAAAACTAATCCCGTAGGTAAATGTAGAGGTAGCGTGCCGACGGCGATCACATCGACCTTGGAACCATTCCCGACGCGCATCGTCACCTCATCCTTCGCCAGTCTCCGCTTATTCCGCAACTCCTGCTGTGAGTTACAAATGTGAGCAACGGCACCGGTATCAAATACCCAGGAGTTACTACGAGTACTGGTAAGGTACACATCAATTACATGTATATCAAATATACCTTTAGTGTTGCCGGCCTTCTTGTCCACTAAGTATTTGGGGCAGTTCCGCTTCCAGTGACCCTTCCCCTTGCAATAAAAGCACTCAGTTTCAGGCTTGGGTCCATTCTTTGACTTCTTCCCGGCAACTGGCTTACCGGGCGCGGCAACATCTTTGTCGTCCTTCTTGAAGTTCTTCTTACCCTTGCCCTTCTTGAACTTAGTGGTCTTATTGACCATCAACACTTGATGTTCTTTCTTGATTTCAAGCTCTGCTGACTTCAGCATTGAAAATACTTCAGCAATGGTCTTCACCATCCCCTGCATATTGTAGTTCATCACAAAGCTCTTGTAGCTTGGTGGGAGCGACTGAAGGATTCTGTCAGTGACCGCCTCATCCGGGAGGTTAATGTCCAGTTGGGACAGGCGGTTGTGCAACCCAGACATTTTTAGTATATGCTCACTGATAGAACTATTTTCCTCCATCTTACAACTATAGAACTTGTCGGAGACTTCATATCTCTCGACCCGGGCATGATCTTGGAAAACTAGTTTCAGCTCCTCGAACATCTCATATGCTCCGTGTTGCTCAAAATGCTTTTGGAGCCCCGGTTCTAAGCTGTAAAGCATGCCGCACTGAACGAGGGAGTAATCATCAGCGCGAGACTGCCAAGCGTTCATAACGTCTTGGTTCTCTGGGACGGGAGCGTCACCTAGCGGTCCTTCTAGGACATATTGTTTCCTGGCAGCTATGAGGATGATCCTCAGGTTCCGGACCCAGTCTGTATAGTTGCTGCCATCATCTTTCAGCTTGGTTTTCTCTAGGAACGCGTTGAAGTTCATGTTGACATGAGCGGCGGCCATTTGATCTACAAGACATATTTTGCAAAAGTTTTAGACTAAGTTCATGGTAATTAAGTTCATCTAATCAAATTATGAACTCCCACTCAGATTTGACATCCCTCTCAAGGTTGTCATAATCGTGATTTTGAATAGGATCGGAGCTCCGATGGTAGGATCGCAAATCGTAGAATCTTCACTATCAGGATCGTAGAAACATAGATTCTATGAAGTAAAATCGTAGAATCAGAGGGGTTAGTTTGGATGTAAAGTCATAGAATCGTATAACAGAATCGCGATTCTGACAACCTTGACCCTCTAGTCATCTAAGTGTTACACGATCCGAGTTGACTAGGCCGTGTCCGATCATCACGTGAGACGGACTAGTCATCGTCGGTGAACATCTCCATGTTGATCGTATCTTCCATACGACTCATGTTCGACCTTTCGGTCTCTTGTGTTCCAAGGCCATGTCTGTACATGCTAGGCTCGTCAAGTCAACCCTAAGTGTTCTGCATGTGTAAATCTGTCTTACACCCGTTGTATGTGAACGTAAGGATCTATCACACCCGATCATCACGTGGTGCTTCGAAACGACGAACTTTAGCAACGGTGCACAGTTAGGGGGAACACTTTCTTGAAATTATTATAAGGGATCATCTTATTTACTACCGCCGTTCTAAGTAAACAAGATGCTTAAAACATAATAAACATCACATGCAATTATATAAAGTAGTGACATGATATGGCCAATATCATATAGCTCCTTTGATCTTCATCTTCGGGGCTCCATGATCATCTTGTCACCGGCATGACACCATGATCTCCATCATCATGATCTCCATCATCGTGTCTCCATGAAGTTGCTCGCCAACTATTACTTCTACTACTATGGCTAACGGTTTAGCAATAAAGTAAAGTAATTTACATGGCGTTCTTTAATGACACGCAGGTCATACAAAAATAAGACAACTCATATGGCTCCTGCCGGTTGTCATACTCATCGACATGCAAGTCGTGATTCCTATTACAAGAACATGATCTCATACATCACAATATATCATTCATCATTCATCACAACTTCTGGCCATATCACATCACATGACAATTGCTGCAAAACAAGTTAGACGTCCTCTAATTGTTGTTGCATCTTTTACGTGGCTGCAATTGGGTTCTAGCAAGAACATTTTCTTACCTACGAATAACCACAACATGATTTTGTCAACTTCTATTTACCCTTCATAAGGACCGTTTTCATCGAATCCGCTCCAACTAAAGTGGGAGAGACAGACACCCGCTAGCCACCTTATGCAACTAGTGCATGTCAGTCGGTGGAACCGGTCTCACGTAAGCGTACGTGTAAGGTTGGTCCGGGCCGCTTCATCCCACAATACCGCTGAAGCAAGATAAGACTAGTAGCGGCAAGCAAGTTGAAAGGATCTATGCCCACAAAAAAATTGTGTTCTACTCATGCAATAGAGAACTACGCATAGACCTAGCTCTGATACCACTGTTGGGGAACGTTGCAGAAAATTAAAAATTTTCCTATGGTTTCACCAAGATCCATCTATGAGTTCATTTAAGCAACGAGTCATGGGAGATGCATCTACATACCACTTTGTAGACCGCGAGCGGAAGCATTCAAAAGAACGGGGTTGAAGTAGTCGTTCTCGTCGTGATCCTATCACCGGAGATCCTAGCGCCGAACGGACGGCACCTCTGAAGGAAATATGCCCTAGAGGCAATAATAAAGTTATTATTTATTTCCTCATATCATGATAAATGTTTATTATTCATGCTAGAATTGTATTAACCGGAAACATGATACATGTGTGAATACATAGACAAACATATAGTCACTAGTATGCCTCTACTTGACTAGCTCATTAATCAAAGATGGTTATGTTTCCTAACCATAGACATGTGTTGTCATTTGATTAATGGGATCACATCATTAGAAGAATGATGTGATTGACATGACCCATTTCGTTAGCCTAGCACTTGATCGTTTAGTATGCTGCTATTGCTTTCTTCATGACTTATACATGTTCCTGTAACTATGAGAAATATGCAACTCCCGTTTACCGGAGGAACACTTTGGGTACTACCAAACGTCACAACATAACTGGGTGATTATAAAGGAGTACTACAGGTGTCTCCAAAGGTACATGTTGAGTTGGCGTATTTCGAGATTAGGTTTTGTCACTCCGATTGTCGGAGAGGTATCTCTGGGCCCTCTCGGTAATGCACATCATTATAAGCCTTGCAAGCAATGTGACCAAATGAGTTGGTTACGGGATGATGCATTACGGAACGAGTAAAGAGACTTACCGGTAACGAGATTGAACTGGGTATTGGATACCGACGATCAAATCTCGGGCAAGTAACATACCGATGACAAAGGGAACAACGTATGTTGTTATGCGGTTTGACCGATAAAGATCTTCGTAGAATATGTAGGAACCAGTATGGGCATCCAGGTCCCGCTATTGGTTATTACCGAGAATGGTTCTAGGTCATGTCTACATAGTTCTCGAACCCGTAGGGTCCGCACGCTTAACGTTACGATGATAGTTTTATTATGAGTTTATAAGTTTTGATGTACCGAAGTTTGTTCGAAGTCCCGGATGTGATCACGGACATGACGAGGAGTCTCGAAATGGTCGAGACATAAAGATTAATATATTGGACGACTATATTCGTACACCGGAAGTGTTCCGGGTGATTTCAGAGAAAACCGGAGTGCCGGAGGGTTACCGGACCCCCCCCCCCCCGGAGAGTTAATGGGCCACATGGGCCTTGGTGGGAAGAGAGAGGGGCGGCCAGGAAGAGCCGCGCGCCCCCTCTCCCTCTGGTCCGAATTGGACTAGGAGGGGGGGGGCGGCGCCCCCCTCTTTCCTTCCCCTCCTCTCCCCCTTCCTTTCCCTCCGAGTAGGAGTAGGAAAGGAGGAGTCCTACTCCTACTAGGAGGAGGACTCCTCCTCCTGGCGCGCCCAACAAGGGCTGGCCGGCCTCCCCCCTCCCTCCTTTATATACGGGGGCAGGGGGCACCCCATAGACACACAAGTTGATCTACGGATCGTTCCTTAGCCGTGTGCGGTGCCCCCCTCCACCATATTCCACCTCGGTCATATCGTCGCGGAGTTTAGGCGAAGCCCTGTGCCGGTAGAACATCATCATCGTCACTACACCGTCGTGCTGACGGAACTCATCCCCGAAGCTTTGCTGGATCGGAGCCCGGGGATCGTCATCGAGCTGAACGTGTGCTGAACTCGGAGGTGTCGTACGTTCGGTACTTGGATCGGTCGGATCGTGAAGACGTACGACTACATCAACCGCGTTGTCATAACGCTTCCGCTTACGGTCTACGAGGGTACGTGGACAACACTCTCCCCTCTCGTTGCTATGCCATCACCATGATCTTGCGTGTACGTAGGAAAATTTTGAAATTACTACGTTCCCCAACAGTGGTATCAGAGCCAGGTTTTATGCGTTGATGTTATATGCATGAGTAGAACACAAGTGAGTTGTGGGCGATATAAGTCATACTCCTTACCAACATGTCATACTTTGGTTCAGCGGCATTGTGAGATGAAGCGGCCCGGACCGACATTACGCATACGCTTACGCGAGACTGGTTTCACCGCTACGAGCACTCGTTGCTTAAAGGTGACCGGCGGGTGTTTGTCTCTCTCACTTTAGTTGAACCGAGTGTGGCTACGCCCGGTCCTTGCGAAGGTTAAAACAGCACCAACTTGACAAACTGTCGTTGTGGTTTTGATGCGTAGGTAAGAACGGTTCTTGCTAAGCCCGTAGCAGCCACGTAAAAAAATTGCAACAACAAAGTAGAGGACGTCTAACTTGTTTTTGCAGGGCATGTTGTGATGTGATATGGTCAAGACATGATGCTATATTTTATTGTATGAGATGATCATGTTTTGTAACCGAAGTTATCGGCAACTGGCAGTAGCCATATGGTTGTCGCTTTATTGTATGAAATGCAAACGCCCTGTAATTGCTTTACTTTATCACTAAGCGGTAGAGATAGTCGTAGAAGCAATAGATGGCGTAACGACAATGATGCTACGATGGAGATCAAGGTGTCGCGCCGGTGACGATGGTGATCACGACGGTGCTTCGAAGATGGAGATCACAAGCACAAGATGATGATGGCCATATCATATCACTTATATTGATTGCATGTGATTTTTATCCTTTATGCATCTTATCTTGCTTTGATTGACGGTAGCATTTTAAGATGATCTCTCACTTAATAATCAAGAAGTGTTCTCCCTGAGTATGCACCGTTGTGAAAGTTCTTCGTGCTGAGACACCACGTGATGATCGGGTGTGATAGGCTTTACGTTCAAATACAACGGGTGCAAAACAGTTGCACACGCGGAATACTCAGGTCATACTTGACGAGCATATACAGATATGGCCTCGGAACACGGAGACCGAAAGGTCGAACATGAATCATATAGTAGATATGATCAACATAGTGATGTTCACCATTGAAACTACTCCATCTCACGTGATGATCGGACATGGTTTAGTTGATTTGGATCACGTGATCACTTAGATGACTAGAGAGATGTCTGTCTAAGTGGGAGTTCTTAAGTAATATGATTAATTGAACTTAAATTTATCATGAACTTAGTACCTGATAGTATTTTGCTTGTCTATGTTTGTTTGTAGATAGATGGCTCATGCTGTTGTTCCGTTAAATTTTAATGCGTTCCTTGAGAAAGCAAACTTGAAAGATGATGGTAGCAATTACACGGACTGGATCCGTAACCTGAGGATTATCCTCATTGCTGCACAGAAAAGTTACGTCCTGGAAGCACCGCTGGGTGCCAGGCCTGCTGCTGATGCAACTGACAATGTTAAGAACGTCTGGCAGAGCAAAGCTGATGACTACTCGATAGTTCAGTGTGCCATGCTTTACGGCTTAGAACCGGGTCTTCAACGACGTTTTGAACGTCATGGAGCATATGAGATGTTTCAGGAGTTGAAGTTAATATTTCAAGCAAATGCCCGGATTGAGAGATATGAAGTCTCCAATAAGTTCTATAGCTGCAAGATGTAGGAGAATAGTTCTGTCAGTGAACACATACTCAAAATGTCTGGGTATAATAATCACTTGATTCAACTGGGAGTTAATCTTCCTGATGATAGTGTCATTGACAGAGTTCTCCAATCACTGCCACCAAGCTACAAGAGCTTCGTGATGAACTATAATATGCAAGGGATGAACAAGACTATTCCCGAGCTCTTCGCAATGCTAAAAGCTGCGGAGGTAGAAATCAAAAAGGAGCATCAAGTGTTGATGGTTAACAAGACCACCAGTTTCAAGAAAAAGGTCAAAGGGAAGAAGAAGGGGAACTTTAAAAAGAACAACAAGCAAGTTGCTGCTCAAGAGAAGAAACCCAAGTCTGGACCTAAGCCTGAAACTGAGTGCTTCTAATGCAAGCAGACTGGACACTGGAAGCGGAACTGCCCCAAGTATTTGGCGGATAAGAAGGATGGCAAAGTGAACAAAGGTATATGTGATATACATGTTATTGATGTGTACCTTACTAATGCTCGCAGTAGCACCTGGGTATTTGATACTGGTTCTGTTGCTAATATTTGCAACTCGAAACAAGGACTACGAATTAAGCGAAGATTGGCTAAGGATGAGGTGACGATGCGCGTGGGAAATGGTTTCAAAGTCGATGTGATCGCGGTCGGCACGCTACCTCTACATCTACCACCGGGATTAGTTTTAGACCTAAATAATTGTTATTTGGTGCCAGCCTTGAGCATGAACATTATATCTGGATCTTGTTTGATGCGAGACGGTTATTCATTTAAATCAGAGAATAATGGTTGTTCTATTTATATGAGTAATATCTTTTATGGTCATGCACCCTTGAAGAGTGGTCTATTTTTATTGAATCTCGATAGTAGTGATACACATATTCATAGTGTTGAAACCAAAAGATGCAGAGTTAATAACGATAGTGCAACTTATTTGTGGCACTGCCGTTTAGGTCATATCAGTGTAAAGCGCATGAAGAAACTCCATACTGATGGGCTTTTGGAATCACTTGATTATGAATCACTTGGTACTTGCGAACCGTGCCTCATGGGCAAGATGACTAAAACGCCGTTCTCCGGAACTATGGAGCGAGCAACTGATTTGTTGGAGATCATACATACTGATGTTTGTGGTCCAATAAATGTTGAGGCTCACGGCGGGTATCGTTATTTTCTCACCTTCACAGATGATTTGAGCAGATATGGGTATATCTACTTAATGAAACATAAGTCTGAAACATTTGAAAAGTTCAAAGAATTTCAGAGTGAAGTGGAAAATCATCGTAACAAGAAAATAAAGTTTCTACGATCTGATCGTGGAGCAGAATATTTGAGTTACGAGTTTGGTCTACACTTGAAACAATGCGGAATAGTTTCGCAACTCACGCCACCCAGAACACCACAATGAAATGGTGTGTCCGAACGTCGTAATCGTACTTTACTAGATATGGTGCGATCCATGATGTCTCTTACTGATTTACCGCTGTCATTTTGGGGTTATGCTTTAGAGACGGCCGCATTCACGTTAAATAGGGCACCATCAAAATCCGTTGAGACGACGCCTTATGAACTGTGGTTTGGCAAGAAACCAAAGTTGTTGTTTCTTAAAGTTTGGGGCTGCGATGCTTATGTGAAGAAACTTCAACCAGATAAGCTCGAACCCAAATCGGAGAAATGTGTCTTCATAGGATACCCAAAAGAGACTATTGGGTACACCTTCTATCTCAGATCTGAGGGCAAGATTTTTGTTGCTAAAATCGGATCCTTTCTAGAGAAGGAGTTTCTCTCGAAAGAAGTGAGTGGGAGGAAAGTAGAACTTGATGAGATAACTGTATCTACTCCCTTGTTGGAAAGTAGTTCATCACAAGAACCGGTTCCTGTGACAACTACACCAACTAGTGAGGAAGCTAATGATATTGATCATGAAACTTCAGATCAAGTTTCTACTAAACCTCGTAGGTCTACCAGAGTAAGATCCGCACCAGAGTGGTACGGTAATCCTATTCTGGAAGTCATGTTACTTGACCATGATGAACCTACGAACTATGAGGAAGCGATGATGAGCCCAGATTCCGCAAAATGGCTAGAGGCCATGAAATCTGAGATGGGATCCATGTATGAAAACAAAGTATGGACTTTGGTTGACTTGCCCGATGATCGGCAAGCCATTGAGAATAAATGGATCTTTAAGAAGAAGACTGACGCTGATGGTAATGTAACTGTCTATAAAGCTCGACTTGTTGCGAAAGGTTTTCGACAAGTTCAAGGGGTTGACTACGATGAGACTTTCTCACCCGTAGCGATGCTTAAGTCTGTCCGAATCATGTTAGCTATTGCTGCATTTCATGATTATGAAATTTGGCAAATGGATGTCAAAACTGCATTCTTGAATGGATTTCTGGAAGAAGAGTTGTATATGATGCAACCAGAAGATTTTGTTGATCCAAAAGGTGCTAACAAAGTGTGCAAGCTCCAGCGATCCATTTATGGACTGGTGCAAGCATCTCGGAGTTGGAATAAACGTTTTGATAGTGTGATCAAAGCATATGGTTTTATACAGACTTTTGGAGAAGCCTGTATTTACAAGAAAGTGAGTGGGAGATCTGTAGCATTTCTGATTTTATATGTAGATGACATATTATTAATTGGAAATGATATAGAATTTCTGGATAGCATAAAGGGATACTTGAATAAAAGTTTTTCAATGAAAGACCTCGGTGAAGCTGCTTACATATTGGGCATCAAGATCTATAGAGATAGATCAAGACGCTTAATAGGACTTTCACAAAGCACATACCTTGACAAAATTTTGAAAAAGTTCAAAATGGATCAGGCAAAGAAAGGTTTCTTGCCTGTGCTACAAGGTGTGAAGTTGAGTCAAACTCAATGCCCGACCACAGCAGGAGATAGAGAGAAAATGAAAGATGTTCCCTATGCTTCAGCCGTAGGCTCCATCATGTATGCAATGCTGTGTACCAGACCTGACGTATGCTTAGAAATAAGCTTGGTAGGAAGGTAACAAAGTAATCCAGGAGTGGATCACTGGATAGCGGTCAAGAACATCCTGAAATACCTGAAAAGGACTAAGGATATGTTTCTCGTATATGGAGGTGAAAAAGAGCTAGTCATAAATGGTTACGTTGATGCAAGCTTTGACACTGATCCGGACGATTCTAAATCGCAAACCGGATACGTGTTTTTATTAAACGGTGGAGCTGTAAGTTGGTGCAGTTCTAAACAAAGTGTCGTGGCGGGATCTACATGTGAAGCGGAGTACATAGCTGCTTCTGAAGCAGCAAATGAAGGAGTCTGGATGAAGGAGTTCATTACCGATCTAGGTGTCATACCTAGTGCATCGGGACCAATGAAGATCTTCTGTGACAATACTGGTGCAATTGCTTTGGCAAAGGATTCCAGATTTCACAAGAGGACCAAGCACATCAAGAGACGCTTCAATTCCATTCGGGACCAAGTCCAAGTGGGAGACATAGAGATTTGCAAAATACATACGGATCTGAATGTTGCAGACCCGTTGACTAAGCCTCTCTCACGAGCAAAACATGATCAACACCAAGACTCCATGGGTGTTAGAATAATTACTATGTAATCTAGATTATTGACTCTAGTGCAAGTGGGAGACTGAAGGAAATATGCCCTAGAGGCAATAATAAAGTTATTATTTATTTCCTCATATCATGATAAATGTTTATTATTCATGCTAGAATTGTATTAACCGGAAACATGATACATGTGTGAATACATAGACAAACATATAGTCACTAGTATGCCTCTACTTGACTAGCTCATTAATCAAAGATGGTTATTGTTTCCTAACCATAGACAAGTGTTGTCATTTGATTAATTGGATCACATCATTAGAAGAATGATGTGATTGACATGACCCATTTCGTTAGCCTAGCACTTGATCGTTTAGTATGCTGCTATTGCTTTCTTCATGACTTATACATGTTCCTGTAACTATGAGAAATATGCAACTCCCGTTTACCGGAGGAACACTTTGGGTACTACCAAACGTCACAACGTAACTGGGTGATTATAAAGGAGTACTACAGGTGTCTCCAAAGGTACATGTTGAGTTGGCGTATTTCGAGATTAGGTTTTGTCACACCGATTGTCGGAGAGGTATCTCTGGGCCCTCTCGGTAATGCACATCATTATAAGCCTTGCAAGCAATGTGACCAAATGAGTTGGTTACGGGATGATGCATTACAGAACGAGTAAAGAGACTTACCAGTAACGAGATTGAACTGGGTATTGGATACCGACGATCAAATCTCGGGCAACTAACATACCGATGACAAAGGGAACAACGTATGTTGTTATGCGGTTTGACCGATAAAGATCTTCGTAGAATATGTAGGAACCAGTATGGGCATCCAGGTCCCGCTATTGGTTATTGACCGAGAATGGTTCTAGGTCATGTCTACATAGTTCTCGAACCCGTAGGGTCCGCACGCTTAACGTTACGATGACAGTTTTATTATGAGTTTATAAGTTTTGATGTACTGAAGTTTGTTCGGAGTCCCGGATGTGATCACGGACATGACGAGGAGTCTCGAAATGGTCGAGACATAAAGATTGATATATTGGACGACTATATTCGGACACCGGAAGTGTTC
>NC_041383.1:62684369-62692828 GCF_002162155.2 Triticum dicoccoides
CCCCTCTTTCCTTCCCCTCCTCTCCCCCTTCCTTCCCCTCCTAGTAGGAGTAGGAAAGGAGTCCTACTCCTACTAGGAGGAGGACTCCTCCTCCTGGCGCGCCCAACAAGTGCTGGCCGGCCTCCCCCCTCCCTCCTTTATATACGGGGGCAGGGGGCACCCCATAGACACACAAGTTGATCTATGGATCGTTCCTTAGCCATGTGCGGTGCCCCCTCCACCATATTCCACCTCGGTCATATTGTCGCGGAGTTTAAGCGAAGCCCTGCGCCGGTAGAACATCATCATCGTCACTACACCGTCGTGCTAATGGAACTCATCCCCGAAGCTTTGCTGGATCGGAGCCTGGGGATCGTCATCGAGCTGAACGTGTGCTGAACTCGGAGGTGCCGTACGTTCGGTACTTGGATCGGTCGGATCATGAAGACGTACGACTACATCAACCGCGTTGTCATAACGCTTCCGCTTACGGTCTACGAGGGTACGTGGACAACACTCTCCCCTCTCGTTACTATGCCATCACCATGATCTTGCGTGTACGTAGGAAAATTTTGAAATTACTACGTTCCCCAACAACCTCCGCGTTCAACACACGTACGGAGCAGATGACGTCTCCTCCTTCTTGATCCAGCAAGGGGGAAGGAGAGGTTGATGAAGATGGCTCCAGTAGCAGCACAACGGCGTGGTGGTGGTGGAACAGCAGCACTCCGGCAGGGCTTCACCAAGCACGTGACGGAGGAGGAAGAGGTGTAGCAGGGGGAGGGAGGCGCCCGAACTTCAGGGTGCGGCTGCCCCCTCCCCCCTCCCTTTATATAGGCCCCCAGGGGGGCGCCGGCCCTGGGAGATCCAATCTCCCAAGGGGGCGGCGGCCAAGGGGGGTGGAGTACCCCCCAAGGCAAGTGGGGCGCCCCCCCACCCTAGGGTTTCAACCCTAGGCGCAGGGGATGGGCCAAGGGGGCGCACCAGCCCACTATGCGCTGGTTCCCCTCCCCACTTCAGCCCTTGGGGCCCTCCGGGATGGGTGGCCCCACCCGGTGGACCCCGGGACCCTTTCGGTGGTCCCAGTACAATATCGGGTGACCCCGAAACTTTCCGGATGGCCGAAATATCACTTCCTATATATAATTCTTCACCTCCGGACCATTCCGGAACTCCTCGTGACGTCCGGGATCTCATCCGGGACTCCGAACAACATTCGGTATGGTGCATACTCATATTCATACAACCCTAGCGTCACCGAATCTTAAGTGTGTAGACCCTACGGGTTCGGGAGACACGTAGACATGACCGATACGGCTCTCGGGCAATAACCAACAGCGGGATCTGGATACCCATGTTGGCTCCCACATGCTCCTCGATGATCTCATCGGATGAACCACGATGTCGAGGATTTGAGCAACCCCGTATACAGTTCCCTTTGTCAATCGGTACGTTACATGCCCGAGACTCGATCGTCGGTATCCCAATACCTCGTTCAGTCTCATTACCGGCAAGTCACTTTACTCGTACCGTAATGCATGATCCCGTGACCAAACACTTGGTCACTTTGAGCTCATTATGATGATGCATTACCGAGTGGGCCCAGAGATACCTCTCCGTCATACGGAGTGACAAGTCCCAGTCTCGATCCGTGTCAACCCAACAGACACTTTTGGAGATACATGTAGTGCACCTTTATAGTCACCCAGTTACGTTGTGACGTTTGGTACACCCAAAGCACTCTTACGGTATCCGGGAGTTACACGATCTCATGGTCTAAGGAAGAGATACTTGACATTGAAAAAGCTCTAGCAAAATGAACTACACGATCTTGTGCTATGCTTAGGATTGGGTCTTGTCCATCACATCATTCTCCTAATGATGTGATCCCGTTGTCAATGACATCTAATGTCCATAGTCAGGAAACCATGACTATCTGTTGACCAACGAGCTAGTCAACTAGAGGCTCACTAGGGACATGTTATGGTCTATGTATTCACACGTGTATTACGATTTCCGGATAATACAGTTATAGCATGAATAAAAGACAATTATCATGAACAAGGAAATATAATAATAACCCTTTTATTATTGCCTCTAGGGCATATTTCCAACATTTCCGGCCCGGTGTGTCTTTCAGCCTATTGACGGCCCATAAATCTGATGGGCCATTTGTTATCGGACTTGAGTTTCAACCTTTTAGCGGCCCATTTAAGTGTTGGGCCAATTTCTGGCCCGGTGTCACTTTCAGCCTGTTGACGGCCCATAAATCAGTTGGGCCATTTGTAGCCGGACCTGAGTTTTGGCCTTTTAGCGACCCATTTAAGTGTTGGGCCAATTCCCGGCCCTGTGTGCCTTTCGGCCTGTTAACGGACCATAAATGAGTTGGGATATTTGTAGTCGGACCTTAGTTTTGGCCTTTTAACGGCCCATGCCCTTCATGGTCCAATACCAGCCTGGTTTCTCTTTCGGCCTGCTAAAGGCCCACAACAGAGTTGGGCCATTTACAATACGACCTGACTTTTGGCCTCTTAGCGGCCCATGGTCTTCATGGTCCAGTACAAGCCCGCTGTCTCTTTCGGCCTGCTAAAGGCCTACAGTATAGTTGGGCCATATGTAGCCCAAACTTAGTAACGGCCTATTAACGGCCCGTGAAATAAATTGGGGCCACCTGTTGCCCGCTTTGATGTCGGCCTGTTAATGACCCGAGAGGTAAGAGGGCCGACCATTAACTTTCGGCCTAGTAACGGCCCATTAACTTAATGGGCCCACTAAAGTTCGTACATGTCTTTAGGCCAAATTAGATAATTTGAGCCCATTACGATGAGAATTATGCACAGGACCAAAACTGATCAAGCAAAGGTACGACATACAGGGAATAACGTTGCACATCCATCATATATTACAGGAAATTACATCCACTGGGCAATCAAAGATTGATGCCAGTGCAAATAAATGAGCAGAACCTAACCATCTACAACGTCACAGTCTGCAACCTCACCACAGATGACGCCCATAAGCATGTGGGTAAGTTCTTGCTGCTTTGCTACACTGTCTCTGAAAACATTGATCAGTTGTTGTGTCGCACGCCTCTGCACCTCTGATTCATCCATCATTTCCATCATTGCTTCAGCCATTAATTGGTTCACAAACATACATTTATTCCGTTGCATTCGAGAGAGAGGATACTGAACAGATTCAAATGGCGATTTTGGCAGGCTTGTATTATTGATATTGGAGAGTGTCTCGACCACTGCATCATAACATAAATTAGGACAGGAACCAAACAAATTAATCATGAGTTATTGCCATATTACCTGGCCTAGATTTACTGGAAAGAAACAATAGGCCAAGTCAGATAATAGGAAAATTAACACATTAGCATTGCTATCATTGGCCAAGTCAGATAATAGGAAAGCAACATTGACACAACGAACGTTTGGGCAACTAGCCTACACCAAATTAACACAATATGGCACAACTATCATCAGCCAGGTAAGGTAGTACGAAAGCAACATTGACACAATGAATGAATGGGCAACCAGAGAAGCACTACAATTCAATAATGTGCGTGATATGAGATAGTACATTCATGCAGCTCAGTATGCAAAACTACCAGGCAATTTTCCTTAGAAAATCAACATTAGCGCCTTTAACATTTTGCTACAACTAATTTTAGATTAGATAAAGGTTAGATTCACGCAGATTAACAAAATACATGTTGATGTAAAAATATAGTGATATACAACAGGTACTTACATCAGCATTGGAGCACAGAGAATTCCTGCAAGATATTTTCCTCGAATACAATCCCAATGGAGGAAGTCTTCTATCGTTTAACCTTATTTTCTAAAAGAGAGATGGGTAAGAAACATGTAGAAAATATGATCAAAATGCTATAAAATTTCATGATGCGAGGATACGCACACACTTCTTAAAATGGAGTTGACATTCTTTTGCTGGACTGGAGCGGACTAGTTCTTTGGCCACTGGAATCTGCTTATTATCAATGGGAGTTGGGTTTCTCTGTGCTGGAGCAGTATCTATGAAAAATGGATTTAGTTTATTATCTCCTGGCGTTTGGATCTTTTGCAAAGACCTGGTTTGTAACCCTTCAGATTCTAACATAGCCGTCTTCCCCTTGCATGCCTTATATAGAAGAATGGTGATTCAGTTATAAAACATGCTACAGCAGAGATGGAATAGGTACTGAAGAAAAGAAAGGCATGACATATTGACATGTATTCCCTCCATCCGGAAATAAATGGATGGGTCTAGGCGCATTTCAGTTCTAGATACATCCGGTTTTATCCATTTCTACGACATTTAATCCGGACAGAGGGAGTATGATGTAAGAGCTAGGGATACGACAGGACAACACAGTGAAAAAAAACACTGAAAAACCAACTATAGAACCAAAGTATTCAAACCCACTGATATGATATAGTACACTCATGCAGCTCACGATGCAAAACTACCAGGCAATTTTCCTTACAAAAATCAACATTGTGGCCTTTAATCATACATTTTGCTACAACTAAATTTAGATCAGATAAAGGTTGGATTCACACCGATTAACAAAATACATGTTGATGTAAAAATATAGTGATATACAACAGGTACTTACATCTACATTGGAGCACAGAGAATTCCTGCAAGAATCTTTCCTCATAAACGATACCATTGCAGAAATTCTTCTATCTGTTAAGCTTATTTTCTAAAAGAGAGATGTGTAAGAAACATATAGAAAATATGATCAGCATGCTATAAAATTTCATGATGCAAGGATACGCACATGCTTCTTAGAATTGAGTTGACATATTTTTGCTGGACTGGAGTGGACTAGTTCTTTGGCCACTGGAATCTGCTTATTATCAGTAGGAGTTGGGTTTCTCTGTGCTGGAGCAATATCTATAAAAACTGGAGTTGGTTTATTATCTCCTGGCGTTTGGATCTTTTGCAAAGGCCTTGTTTGTAACCCTTCAGATTCTAACATAGTCGTCTTCCCCTTGCATGCCTTGTATAGAAGAATGGTGCTTTCATTATAAAACATGCGACAACAGAGAGATGGAATAGGTACTGAAGAATGGAAAGGCATGACATATTGACATGTATTCCCTCCATCCGGAAAAAATGGATGGGTCTAGGTGTATTTCAGTTCTAGATACCTCCTTTTTTATCCATTTCGACAACATGTAATCCGGACGGAGGGAGTATGGTGTAAGAGCTAGGGATACGACAGGGCAACACAGCAAAAAAACACTAATTGAATGTAAAACTATACGCTAGCGGAATACGTACAGAAATAACTAAGGCAACGTACACGTGTATGATTGGGAAAATAAGATGGCATTGCAACAGAGCACTAGAACAGCACTTCCATGTAAAAAAACATGGTATGGCAGACAGATGAAGTACATACTGATGAATAACAATGCATAAGATATTCAGAAGCATGATGTCCAAATTAAGCAGATGGCATTGCGATAGAGTAGAATGACAGTACTTGAATTTGAAAACATGTTATCATGAATGGAATAGGTACTGAAAAACAGAAAGGCATGACATATTTACATGCATGATCAGCATGCTAAGCACATGGCATTGCAACAAAGTAGATACAGTCCAGGACATTATATGCATGTTGTACCCATATCACAGGCCAAGTTAGAGCAAGGACCTTGTGGGGTGAAGAGGATTCATCATCTTTCTGCAAGTCTTCTGAAGAACTGCCTTTACATGTTCCATCATATTGGGTATCATTGACATCAAGTTTATTGGCCTTTACATTGCTCCATGAGGTTCTTGTGGATATATCAGTGTGTGCAATTATATTTGACATGCATGGAAGACAACTAGTAGTTAGATTTATGTAATGAGTGCCTGTAGGAGACGACATAAATAGTAGGACTGGGGTTAACTAAGAGCAACAGGTCTCATAAACTAAAGGGAGAACACAGATGAAAGCTACAGAATATGTATCGTTTGTACTCGAGATTAACTAGATGGCACACAAAAGTATTAAAGAACAACATAGGTAATACTAGATGTGGTATAATACTATAATCATCAGCATGTGGGATAGCATTGGCTGATGGATGATAACTATGGAACAACGTTACCTAAAGAACAAGTATCTTAGCTGAACTATGGAACAACGTGAACTCCTGAACAACACCCGTAAGAGATCAGCATGAATATACAGTGAAATGTGATGATCTATTTTCCATGCTTAGATGAATAACAAAGCCATAAATGTTGCACACAAGTAAGATGAGGGTACAACCTATCTGGCTGCGATCCATAGGAGTGAGCATAATGTGCTGACTTGTTGATGGCCCTGCAGTTGTTGTGGCTGTCCATGTCGGGCACGCGCATTCGATGCAGGGAACTGTTGAGTGGGGACTATAGCTCCCTTCTGGTGTATGCTTCCCTTGTCGGAGCAGTTGCGGTGAGTCGGAAGATGGTGTGGCTGAAGATGCAGATAACGCATAATGCTAAGAACGACATATCTCTTCGATCTGAAGAAATACACTAACAGATCAACAGCAAGGTACGAGAGTGGTCACACGTCTGTTGACTGAAGACTAAATTGAGGTCACACGATTTTATTTTATTTTGGTACTGTCCGATCTACACCGGATTGCTTGATGACCGTCTTGTGCCTCTCGGCTGACACTGTCCGGAATCTTCCCCGAAGAGCCAGCGACCAATGGCAGAGCAGCCTGCCTCCGCCGTCTGTGCCCCGGCCAAAACCTCGCTCCCCGCCCCACCGCACTGTCGTGGTTGCGCCGCCCCCGGGCCAATCCACAAAGACTCCCCGTCATCCAGATCCGGCGGCGGCAGTACCTTCAACCCACGCAACTCTAAAAGATAGCCATCTAAGCGCTGCTTCCGCAGTGAACTTGCGGCCCCGCACCCTTACGTTAGACACCAGCCAACCGGCAACCTAGGAGCTCCGCCGCCTCGAGGGGTGTTGCTTCCCATTGGGGATCAATTGGCTCAGAATAAAAATTTAGACAACTGACGCCTAAATAAAGTGATTTGAGATGAGGGTGCGACCTATCTGGCGGCATGGTGAAGTAGGCAGGTCCAGCTACCGAGTCGGTGAGGCTGGCGCGGTTGCGGTGGCGACCGGCGGCAGGGAACGAGCGATGTCGCGACGGTCGACGGCTACGCGGAAGCAGCGCCAGGACTTTGGACGGATCCGAAGTTGGAGCCGCTCCGGCGCCATGAACAACGGCGGGGGTGAATCCGCTCCTGTACGGTTCATGCGGCCATCGTCGAGGCAGCACCAGCAGCATGGAGTAAGAGGCACACGACCCAGTGCACGACGGCAATTGGACAGCGTCTCCGGCATTAGGGAGGAGGGTGGCTGTGAAATTGGTGCGGTGGGGGGCGCCATGGAGGTGGGGCTGAGGTTTCGCGGCTCGGGAGAAGGGAGCTTCCCGGGGAGAAGGTGATTTGGCGCCCATGAGGTATGAATGGGGGCGGGCGGGGGGGAATTGGGAGGGGAGTGGAGCCATGTCTTACGGACGCATTTGTCTGAAATGTGAGGGGGAGTTACAGTTCTACCCTTGCCTATAGGCTTCTCGTCTTGGGTCTGTGTACTGAGGGTCGGGGATAGTACAGTAACTTTGCTTCTCCCCAAATAGTGGGCGGGAGCGATTTCGGGCGAGGAGGGCGTGTTTTGAATTATAGTGGGCGGGAGCGATTTCGGGCAAGGAGAGCGTGTTTTGAAATAGTGGGCGCAAGCTATTTTGGGCGAGGAGAGCGTGTTTTGCCGACCATGGTTTATGAATTATTCGGCACATGTCATTTCGGCCGAGGAGAAGGCATGCTCGGATGAAGTTACGAACCTACCCTTGATGTACAACGGGCCAATTGATGCGTGTCCCACATAGGACGGTAATTTAGCGTCTCCCATTTATTTGCTCGGGCGAATTCCACCGAGCAGAGAGGATGTTTAACGGTTTGTTCAAATTTTGGGAGAACGAGCATCCACGTCTACCTTACCAAGTTGATTCGAATCAAATTTTGAAATATTAGCTTGCCACTTCTTTCTTAGATGGAGAGATGATGCTCGGGAGTAATGTGTTTTTATATGCTCGTTGCTAGCGATTTACTATATGACAAATAGTTGACCCACTCAAAAACGCGAATCAAACCCAAAATAAAATATCTCGATTCAATGAAATAGCTCATTCAGTAGGTCAAAATAGTGAACTAAATCCAAAATTGAACACCTCAATCGAGTAGCATGTTGTACAGTATTATAGTACTCCATGAACATGTTGAAAGTCAAATTAATGAACTTGTTTGATATAGGCATATATCCGTTCATGTGTGGATTACAGACAACATGTTCTCCAATTTAAATATTTGAATGCAAGTTTATATCGAAACATGGTTTATATCAGTCTTTGATGCATAAAACGCGACCTCCCCCTCTCCCAGACTCTTGTTCTCTCTCTCTCTCT
>NC_041383.1:62693409-62724512 GCF_002162155.2 Triticum dicoccoides
CGCATGCATATATACACCATCTATAGGTCTCTCTCGCACACTATATATGATACTCTAGCTAGTCCAAGCTAGATATCTTGGGTGCACTCACCGTACGCACAAAAATTCCTTGGCTCTTTGCCCGTAACTCTCTCACGCACCACTATATTGTCTCGGAGCTCTTCCCCCCCTCTCTCAAACTGTCCATCCACCTGGGTCACACATACACATGCATATCTCACTCGCACTCGATAGGCCCATCTAAAACTCTATCTCTCTCCCTCGTTCTCTCTCCATCTCACACGCACACACACACACAATCTCATGCCCAGCTAGCCAAGTATGATGGTCTCTCACTCAATTGGAGGCACATGCAGCCCCCCTATATGTATATGACTAGCTAATCTTAGTCTCCATCACAAACATGTGCATGGTCTATCTCGATTTCTCTCGAGGCATCTTCCTATCACGCACGCACTCCCTCGATCTTTCACCCATATAGTCCCCTCACGATCTCGAGGGGATCTCTCTATCACAAACACACCCTCTCTCCCTCCCCAGGCGTCCATGCCATCCATGTGTCCCTCTCGACCTTTTTTCCTTGTTGGCCAGACCTCTATTGGACATGTGCTACAGGGATGTCTCTCTCCGTTGCAAACAATCACACACTAGCTATCTTAGTGTATCTCCTCACCTCGCTTTTCCATCTCGGATATGCATGCGTGATATGTTCGCATAAGAAACGAAAAAACACACACTCTCTCTAATTTTTCGTTTGTTGTCACTTTCTCTTTCACACACATACTCTTTTTGCACACTTACTCATTCTCCTTCACACGCACTTGATCTGTCTCGACTGAGGCACTCTCCTCCGTCCATAGCATATAGATTTATTGAAAAGTCAAACATCACAAAGTTTGACCATGTACATGGAGAAAAAGAATTACATCTAGTACGGCAAACATATACCATTAGATTCACCATGAGATGTAGTTTTGTATGATGTATCTTTGGTATTGTAGATATAAATAACATTTGCGTAAACCTGAGAAAAGTTTCCAAAGTTTGACTTCTAAAAAATTTACATGAACTGCATTATCGAGCGGCTGGAATATCTCTTCCCCCCTCTCAGCTATCCAACGCACCACTCAGCCTTATCGGGGCTCCTCAATCTCTCTCAAACCTTATTGGTCAGTTTGGTTCATGACCTGACCCTCATGCCTTGATGGCCGGTACTGCCTTGTGTGGACATGAGATGTAAAATATTTCTGCCTGGCCAGGCTTGTGTGGTGCTGAAGCGTTTGGTTCATGCCTAGGCCAGGCAAAGCATCAACGTCCCATCAATCAATCCATGCATCAATTATTTAATGCTAATATCCATCCATGTTGCTATTAGCCTCATGGCCGCACGACCAGGCACGGCCAGGCATTCGAAATCGGTAGCTTGGGCCAGGCTACTTGCAGTGTCTGGAGTTTAGCCAGGCTAATTAAAGTGCAAGGGAACCCAGCCCAGACGGGCTTTCTTTTTCATAGGGTAGCAACCAAAAAAGCGTGCATGAAATCCAACCACAACCCCAGGCCATGCAAAAGATGCTCAGGAGGCAAGCCAAACTGGCCTTATATCTCCCTGGTTCACACATGCATACACATGTCTCGCTCGCGCTATACATATAGACCCATCCAACACTCTCCGCCCTTGTTCTCTCTCCATGTGACACGCACCCTCCTAAGTACCATAATCCCTCACTCCATCATAGGCTCTATTTGGATCCATGGGTTAGAGTTAGTTTGGGTTAGTTTGGAGTCAACTAGCCCAAAAAGATCCAAACAGGAGGGTTAGTTTGGGTTAGATGCATCTAACCCATCAAAAAAAACTAACCCATCCAAGAGGTGCTTATTTGGGTTAGTTCTTCTCGGGACCACTAATAAACACTTTTTTCTCTCGTTCTCCCTGCAGCAGATCCCTCCCCACTTCCTCGAAGCTTCTCGTCCTCTCCCTCCCTCCCTCTCGCACCGCCCGTGAAGGTGCCTCGCCGTATCCATGCTCCATCTAACCCTACCATCCAAACACCTCTTTACTTAGAGTTAGTTCAGGGTTAGTTTAGGTTTAGAACCTAACTCTAACCTCTAACTGAGTTAGAGTATCCAAACAGGGCCATAGGCGCAAGCACTCCCCCCCTCCTAAGTATGATTATCTCTTACTAGCCATCAGGAACACACATATTGTCTCCTTCCATCCATATGTCTATCTCGATATCTCTCGGGGCATCTTCTATCGCGCACACACCTTGTCACTCGATCTCCCACCCATGTAGTCCCATCACGATCTCCAGGGGATCTCTCTATGACAAACATACACTCTCTCCTCCCCATGTCTGCATTTTCTCCATACGTCTCTCTCGACCTCTCTCCCTTATTTGTCAGACCCCTCTTGGCCACGTGCTAGGGGTCTTGCTCTCTCAGTTCCAACCAACCACACACTATATCCTCACCTTGCCTCCGTTGTCGAAGATGCATGTGTGATATGTTTGCATAAGACACGCACGCTTTTTCTCTACTTTTATTGTGTGTTGCTCATGTCTCTTTCACACACACACACACACTTTTTTCACTCTCTCTCTCTCTCTCTCTCTCTCTCTCTCTCTCTCGTTAGGGACTCTGTCACGTCCATAAGCATATGGATGTTTTGAAAAGTCAAACCTCAGAAAAGTTTGACCAGGTATATGTGGAGAAAAACATTTACATCTGGAACGATCATTAGATTCATCATAACATATACTTACTTCATACTATCATTTATCTTTGGTATTGTAGATATAAGTAATTTCTTTATAAACTTGGTCAAAGTCTCAAAAGTTTGACTTAAAAAAATGTTGGAACTACATTGTCGAACGGAGGGAGTAGCTCTTTCTCTCTCTCTCTTCTATCTCTCACGGGCCTCCCCTCTCACTCGAACTCTCTATACCGACGGGTTATACGCTTACTATGTCAGCGTATAGCTCCGTATATTGTTTAGTTGACTAGTCAACCAATCCACATGCTGCCTTGTCAGCACGTGTTCTGTATCTTGGTGTGCTGGCCCATGTGGCAGTGGGTGAAAATAAGTAAACTAGAGGCCCATCTGACACGCGGTGAACTAAACAAAGTTGAAACCACTCGGGGTAGCATCCCAAACGCTAGTAAATTGAGGGTGCATTGAGGACAGACTTCTTGCATGTGAAGGACGCACTCGCGCACAATTCACCACTGCGCGGCGGCGTGCACAGAAGGACGCACTCGCGCACACCCAGCACACAACACACACCAGCACACGCGTACACCAGCGTCGCCGCCGGTTGAGATGAACGGCGAGGCAGCCAACAAGCGGAGGCGGCTCGAGCCAAAACCGCATCCAGCAAGCCTGGACTTCATCAGCAGCCTCCCTGATGACATGCAGCTCCCCGACGACATGCGGCTCGTCATCATCGGCCTCCTCCCCACCAAATCTGCCATGCGGACCGCCCTGCTCTCCCGGCGGTGGCACCCCCTCTGGCGCTGCGTCCCCCTCAATCTCACCGTCGACAGCTGCCTCTGCGACGGGAATTGCAAACGCATGGCCGCAGTCTCCAAGATCCTTCCATTGCACCCTGGGCCAGCCAGACGCCTTGACATCTGCATGTTCAGTACCAACTGCAAGGTCCAACCCAAGTTCGACGAGTGGTTCTTATCCCCCGCCCTAGATCAGCCCGAGGAGCTCAGCTTTGAAGCTGGACGATGTCGCTCTCTGGTGCCGTCCGCGCTCCGCCTCACGCCAACACTGCGCCGCGCCAGCTTCAGCTCCTGCTATCTTCCCTAGATTAATGTCGCGCCCGCCCTTCTTCTCCCTCAACTCAAGCAGCTCGACCTCTTTGACGTTGTCATCTCGAAGAAGGCTATGGAGCACCTGCTCCGCAGCTGTACTGCGCTTGAGTACCTTCGTCTTGAGCAGATCCACGGGTTCATTAGCCTCCACATATCCTTGACGAATCTCCGATGGATTTATGTGTCTTGCTGGCCCTGCAACAAGACATCAATTGGGACGAGATCACTCCAGCTGTTCCACGTTATGGTCATTGAGAATGCGCCTTTCCTTGAGAGATTGCTTGTACCGGATCTAGAAGGTCCAACAAAAATCAGGGTCATTGACGCGCCAAAATTGACAGCATTGGTGTACTCGTCTGCCAAATTCTCCGAACTCTTTATTGGATCCGTAATCGTTCAGGTACAACACTCATCTTCTTCTCCGTCTTCTTGAAATTCACATTTTTAAATTTCTTCTTGATGTATTTACGACTATCTTCCAGAAAATGATTCCCACAAGCTTGACCCAGTCCATGCGCACAGTGAAGATCTTAGCACTAAAATCTATAGGCCCCAATCTGGATCAAGTTGTTGGATTCCTTACATGCTTTCCGTGCATGGAGAAGCTACTCACCGAGGTGAAACTTCTTTCCTATAAGTAAACGGTAATCACAACGTAGCTCAATTTTTTCATAATTTTCCCAAATTACGATGACAAGTGTAGTGTTCAAAACTGCATCTACGCACTGCACCGAAAGAAATGTTTTTAGTATTTTTTTCTCATGTGATCACCTGCATCATTTTTATGCTGTACTACTATAGTAGCCTAGGCTAGTCATAGTGGAAACTAACTTAGACTACTCCAGTAACTCTATGGTTACCCTAAGAGCAAGTACTACCTCCGTCCTGGTTTACTCTTCCAATTTTGTAGTATCAAAATTTGACCATAGATTTAACTGACAAAATGTTAATGCATGTCACTAAGAACTATATCGTTGGATTCGTATTTGAACATAATTTCGAATGGTGTAATTTTTAGTGACATGCACTGGCATTTTCTTAGGTAAATCTATGGTCAAAAATTTATACTAAATACGAGGTAGTATTCCCTCCGTCCCAAAATTCTTGTCTTACATTTGTTTAGAGATGTATCTAACACTAAAATGTAACTAGATACATTCATATTTAGACAAATTTGAGACAAGAATTTTGGGACGGAGGGAGTACAAAAGTGGGCTATGTAGGCCAAAACATGTGCCAAATTCACTTGTGATGCATTTGGCATCGATGCCCCTCCATTGCTCACCTGGTGCCCCAATCTGGATCACCTACTTTGCTCCAGTGCCAAATTAACTCAGGCAATGAAAAAACACTGCGTGGGAGAGAGAGAGGACCGAGGCAATAAAAAAACACTTGTTTGGGAGAGTGAGAGGCTGGTATAGTTGGTTTGATTGATTTGTTTATACATGTGGGTCTGTGTGCACAGCGGTGCCAACTCTCTCACATCACGAGAGCGGTGCCAAAATATTTTGATTTGACATCTCGATGCATATTATGTGGCATACTTTTGCGAAATGTGGCATCGGCCACATAGTGGAAGGCAACAAATGCCCAAGCTCTTCACGTGCTCCTAGTTAAATGAGAGGAAACATAAAGAGAGAGAGAGAGAGTGAAAAAATATCACTAGCCAGCCAACCCTATTGTATGAGCGAATGATATTGGTACCTCTTGATGACACGGCAATCGTATGCAGCCAGCTCCTCTAATATGTTCTCTTCTTTTGCAGATAAAAAAAGACCCGAAAGTGAAAAATGTGCTGCACTATAACAATCTCATCGAATGCCTTGATCTCCATCTTACAGAAATTGATTTGATCGACTACCGAGGCAGCACATCTGAGATCAAATTGGCCAGGTTCTTTGTTCTGGAGGTAAGTGTGCTCAAGGTAATGATGTTTGGCGTTCTCTGGCGCAACAATGAATGGCGTGCTGATAACCGCAAGCGTCTAAGCCTAAATGACAAAGTCTCCGCAGAAGCTGAATTTGTTTTTGAAACATCAAGTGGCCAGAGACTCGAAAACTTATTTGCCCATTAGTGACTTGTCAGGGCGGTGGATTTTAGTTTGTACGATAATGCTGCATCCACCTAAAGTAACGGAAGTTCTTACGTAAACTTCCTAGTAATTCCCTCTTTGTAGGTGCAGCACTACTCCTAACATTTGTAATATCAGTTTGAAACTTGTAATATTGCCGTGTCCTATTCCTGCGTTTTCAAAATCCTGCGAATCAAACAGGTCCTGAGTTGGTGATGATGTTGTGCCTCCCATCTTTCACCAATAGCCGTCGGATCTAGATCTGACACATACAAACCAAGCTTCTCCATTTTTGCAAAAAGATGCCCGCACTTGTTCCTTATTTACAAACAACTCCTTGTCTCTCACAATCAGCCTTATCTCCACCCCACCACATCTAGAAGGCCCTTGAAAAATCTAGCGCGATGGCCGCTGCCGGAGCCGTCCAACCCCAATCTTGGTGTTCCGTGCAATGCACGGGCATCTACGCACGGGAAATTATGTCGAACAGGGCTAGGTGTAAGCAGGCTAGCTCTACAGCCATGATGATAGTGACTACAGACGGTGAGGCTGACTATGGTATGCCGAACACGGCGCCTATACTCAGGTGTCATCTCCGATGCAGGGTCTTGTCACTTCACTGTGAGGAGCAGCACGTAATAATTTGACCAACGGGTAGTAGAGTGCTAGTACTCCTACTACTACATTGGTAGTACTACTACTAGTAGTAGTAGCACCACCGTCTGGATTTAGGAGTACTACCACGTCCATCTGGATTTTAGTATTTGATGAGCAATATCTAGTAATGCATGTCACAAAAAATGTACTACTCCCTCTGTAAGTAATTACATGGTGTTTTATTCCTATCGACGAGAGAACTTAATGTTTCTTTGCTAACTAGAGTACTAATAGTATTACATGCAATGAACTAAACACTGCATGTCATGTTTGGTAGTCTCAAGTCATTGAAAGCATGCACGGCCCACATCTCTCATTGGTTGATATGTCACAAAATAAGAAACAAGGAGGGAGTTAATGCACCATGCCTAAGTGTTTTGGGATTATTTGGTTTTCATAATGTGACTTAGGCTGTTTGTAATGTTACACAACATTTTTGTTTACATGCATTAACATTTTATTAGTTAAATCAAAGGTCAAAACTTGGCGCAAAATACAAAGGGGACCAATAAACTAGTAAACATCAAACTTCTCTCGTTTGGCCCCAACTAGAGTTCCGGTCTCCAGTGAGATGACTATACTGCACCGGCACGGAAGGGGACGCAGCTTCATTGACTTACGGCAGCTGCCTTTGGGTGAATGACACGTGGGCCCAGGGGGTGGCTGGCCCACCTATCATACAGCCAAAGGCAGGTGCAGTAGAGGGCCAAGGAGTAGTATGAAATCCTACGCACCTACGCACGCTAACCATGGGCAAGAGTGATCACTCGAATCGCAAGATCAGTTGACTAGAAGCTAAGCTAGACCCATGGAAGTGATGAGCGCGAGCATCAGCCGGCTGTGCCAGATAGTCCACGACGCCGGCCTGTGGCCCGGCACCGAGGAACGTCTCCAGGTAGTATTGCTTGAGGCCGCTAGGGCAAGGGGCCGCTTGGACGACAGCTTCATCTCCTTGTTCGACGAGGTCCTCATCGGTTTCCTCGACAAGTTCACCGTCGTCAAGAAGCTCGCGGACGACTTTGACGTAAGCCTCCAGACGACGCGCCCAGGCTCTGCGATGCCCGCCACCCTCAACGGCCACTATGGTGACAACCTCTTCGATGCACTGGTGGCCCTGCGACTGCCCGCTGTCGCGCCGGAGAATGTCCACCTTGAGGTCGCTGTCGCCGCACAACGCCTGGCGCAGCAAGACACCATCGACATAATCACCCATGTCTACGTGCAAATCGTCCACAAGGACTACTACATGCAAGAGGAGGACTATAGGACGCTGGCCTTCTTGGACCGCAGGGCAACCTTGGACGGCACTGTTCAGAAGCACGTTGAGCTCGCCGCCAACGCCACTGCTCCTCACACGTCGGTTGGTGACCCGGCGCACTAGGGTGTGAGGATGTCGTTGATGGATCCGTATGAATTTTTATGTTCCCGCAAAATCCATGTATTATTATATGATACTACAGTAATTATCTTACCTTTCGCATCAACTTCATAATTTTCGTACGTACTCCATGCATGAACGGCGCCAGAACCAAACTTCTCATTACTCTAGGCAAAATCGCTATTTTCTATCTATCGGTCGCGCCATGGAGCAGAACCAAAATTTACAAGTTACGAGTTCAAAAGGAAAAGCCTGCCGTGTTCGCGTCGCACCCCCACAAGGTTGGTCCGGCATGCCGCTCAAGCGGGAATGCGTGCGCTGTTGCATTTTCAGGGCTCCTTTGATTCAAAGGAATTCCATGGGACTTTTGGAGGGTTAGAATCCTTAGGGTTTTTTCCTACATTTGTCGTTTGATTCACAAGATTGAATCCTATAGGATTTTTTTCTATGGAATCAAGTGTACTACATTTCATTGGAAATCTAGCATCCACTCCAACCTATTTTTTCAATTCCTTTGTTTTTCCTGTAGCATCAAACACTTTAGGCTAATCCTATAGCATTCAAGTGGACATGCCACTCAAATCCTGTATTTTCCCTATTCCAGCATTTTGAAAATCCTGCAAATCAAAGAGGGCCTCACTTACAAGTGGGACCGCAGTAGAGCAAACCAACTATCGGCAAACCCCCACCCCGCCCACCGCTCGATGGCTGAGAAAACAGGAGGGAGAAGAGATGGCTGTAGCACGGACTCCAAGAAAATTGGTGTCAGATGGGACTCGTCTGGGTGGCGTGTGCCTTACTGCTAGACGTGAATGCTAGTTATGTCCCATGCCACCCCACTATATCGAGCCTATATCGAGGTACGTAGAACAAATTTCCTGCAGTCCGTGCTCATCCCTCCTCTATCTCTCTTCTCAGCCAGCCAGCGGACGCGCGGAGCCCATCGTCTGTTTGCTCACATGTCGTCCCACATGTCAGTGAAAACACAAGAGGACCCACTGAACCTGCACATCTTTCACCTCGACGTGCTGGTGAAGAAAAACAAATCCAATAAAGATCTTTGGTGGCCGCTTTTGGAGTTACTCAGGAGTAGTAAGATTCTATTTACAGTTTAACCCAAGATGCACATCTTGTGGCTTCAACTACCACTCTATTTTCTTTCATGACACGACCTGGATGCTGGCTGTCCCACATGTCGGCAAAAGGAGGAAGAATCCGACAAATCTTTGGTTGTGCTCTCGGATTAGACTAGTTGATATACCTTAAAAAATTTATTGTGTACTCCCTCCGTTCCAAAATACTTGACTTCCATTTGTCCAAAAATGGATGTACCTATATAATAAAACATTTCTAGATACATATATATTTTGACAAATAGAAGGCATGTATTGTGCAACGGAGGGAGTAGAATGGATGCAAGTTTTTGTATTGGGAAGAAAAGTACATCCATATATTGATAGAGCGCAATTTAGTAGATGTTCTATCACTTTTAGCTAGCACAGAGGCTAGAGATGAGATTAGTGCACTTGTTGATACTCCTACTAGAATAGAGGCTAGACATGAGACTAGATGTGAGGAAGCAACGTCTACTTCTTTACAATCGAAGAAGAAAGAAGCACGCAAGATCGAGCCTCCGCAGATCAACAATGAATGCATTGAGAAGGCACTAATCCAACTTACAGGAGTAGTAAAATGTATTCTTGTGGTTCTTGTTTTCTTTGGTCTTGCTTTTCTAGTCAAAATTATCATTGGAGTTCGTGCAAAACGGAGGTCCGTTTGGGGTCGTGCGTTGGAGTTGGCCTTACAAGTGGGACCGCAGTTAAGGAAACCGACTATCGGCAAACCCCCACCTCGCCCGCCGTGCGATGGCTGAAGTTAGAGAAACGACGAGGTTGAAGAGATTGCTCTAGCACGGACTCCAAGAAATAATATGGTGTCAGATGGATGTCGTGGTGGTGGCGTGTGTCGTACTCCTGGACGTGAATGCTTGTTCTGGCCCATGCCACCCTACTACTCCTACTACTTACTCCTACTATATAGTACTAGTATCGAGGATTCGAGGTGCTGGTTACATACAGCGAACACATTAACATATGGCTATAGTAAAAACACCCGCCCGACGCGCGAAGCATGTGAAGCTAGTACAAATAGTGTACTACTATTGTTGATTGGCCTCATCCGATAACCTGTTGCAATGCATGTACAATTATGTATTTCGAAAATATTTTTTTGCCTCGTCGCACCACTCACTCAGAGAAGCGACTCGAAAGCCATTCATAAATTTAGTAAGTTTATCACAGGCATATCATTTTATTACATACAACAGGTCATCAACCCACAACGACAACTAGGATACATTATAAATACTAAAGTTTTCACCACACAACAAATAACAAGAAATGAAATGAACTTCAACTCAACCATTCCTCGGTGTTGGAAACGCTTGCTTTGAACCACAAGTGATTCTCTGGGATGGGCCATCCATTGTCGATCTGGAGACCAACGCAGGACTGATCATCCAGGCTGAAACGGCCTACTATATCAGTACCAGGGTAGGGAACCACCGAAATGTCCGAGGTATAGACACAGTTGCTTCTCATAAATGGTAGTAACATTGTGTCAACAGCAGTTGGATCGCCTTTCACCATCATTGGATAGTTTTATCCAAGGAAGAGCGAGTTTCTCCAAGACTATCAATTCTGTACCAGGGAGAAGGAGTTGGCTCTAGCACACTGGTATCCATTCCGAATACCATGCAACGGGTGTTGGAATAAGTCCGGAGAGTGCGACCATGGGAGACTACACCTGCTTCCTTAGCAGTAACATCATCAGTGGGCTGTATACACACAAGAAGAGGTGATCCATCGGAATTAGTTGCCAGGCGCCAAAGAGTATATGGGCGCTGCTTGTCCTCATGCTCGTGATCATCACCATCGTCATCTCGCCCTTGGTTATAAAAAATTTCAAGTATAGGTGGTGGAATGTTCACAGGACCATGGAAACACAAGAAGAAGGTTAATTAGTAAAGGGAAACTTGCTAACCCGCATGCATGTGGATGAAACAATTATAATTACAGTGGAAGACAAACGTACCGAAACTACGAGGAGGCCATGCAAAAACAGTGCCACGAGTGGTGGCAGCAAACACAAGGCCCTCGTATTGAATTGCATCACAGTACTCATCCGTGTACAGAAACTGATTTTTGAGCAATATTCATCGAGTCAAACCACCGAGGATGGCAACAAGCTTGTCGAAGATAGCAACAACTTCATAGTTGTTGTAATTCCAAGAGCGGTTGGGAACTCAACAAATTGCTATCTTCCGTAGAAGACAGTCACCATGATCGTATTTGAACGTGCGTACAATACCGGTGTGCTCAACCTCTAGGCAGTCTGCTGAGATTTTTGTAAGTGCAACCTGGTCACGAGTGTACACATTCAAAAGTTCCCACTCGAAGTTGGACCCAATGTAAACAACCCAATCTCCATTTGCGCCTGCCCAAGCCTTGCCCTCAAGCGATGGCATCTTAACATCATATGTATCATTATCAAGCGGCATCAACTTGCACAAGGCGAGGCCTCTGTCGTGCCGGCGCCAGTCATCAGGGTCATGACAAAGAAGATAGGGGAGATCAAACCGCTCCTTGACTCTTGGGTTCCTTGTAATGATGTTATTAGTTGAGTCGAGAATGGGCTTGAACGAACCTGCCATGCTAGCCGAAGTGATGACGTCGCACCGATCAATGAGTTCCTCCACCACGTCATCTTTCAGATCGGGGCAAGAATAACGGGGTCGTTTCTGGTCTGTTCATTCCATGGAGAAGACCATCGAACAATGGCAGAAGAAAGGGTGAAGGGCTGAAGGAAAATGGAGGAGGGACAGGAAGAGCGTGCGACAGCAGTTCCAAATCGAGAGGGAAAGGCAAAGAGTCGATGGACAGTTGCTAGTTTGCCACGGTTCACGAAGAGGCGCCCCGGCCTACACGTCCGTTCGTAAATACTCCAACTACTCGCCGTCGTCTCACTGATATGTTGGAACGGGACCACATGTCAACGAAACATGGTGTGTAATTTCTCGTGCAAAATGCCATCTAGCCGCGTTGGCCTCAGGTGCCGCATTAGTTATCGAGCTTTATTTTTTTAATGGCGTGCCGTTCAGTTTTGAAGCACGACTAACTGGTACTATACGCAGACAAAATATAAACCACTCTACCACTACTCCACATCCAGTACTAGTAGTATAAAAAAGATATATAGGCTGGAGATTCAGCGCTTTCTTGCCAAGGGCTGCCCACTTGCTTCTCGCACTACCACCCTCTCTCCAGATCTAAAAAATACGGCCCCTCTCTCCCTCCTCACCGGTGTTCACAGATCCGCCGGGGAAGAAAAGGACATGCAGCGTTGACGCACTCGTCGTCGGCGAGCGAGGTCACGCACTGACGACAAGGTCGTCCTCTCAGACCTAGCACCCTCGTGGGATGGCCTCCATCCCCAAGCTCACTGTCGTAGTGTGTGCGGAGGACGATGACCACGAGCGAAGCCACTTCCCGCCGACCCTCAGGTATGCTACCTCTTTTCGAACCATACCCTTGTTCTATTGCCCCATCTACCATGTCGTTGCATGTGGATCTTTTTCCACTCACCATCTTCCCAATTTGCTATCCTCTGCTCTGCTAGCCACGCAGGCGAAAACCATAATTTGCACTATTAAAGGAAACCCTACTTCATGCAGACTAATCCATGTTTGGGTTGAATAAGGAAAGGAAGGGAGACTGTAATGTCCAAGAGAGTAGGCATCGAACCCGCATCTAGGTTGAAAAGGGGAAAAGCAGTAGCTAAGGAACGAGTCTCGTGTCTCTTGGTTGAAGAAGGGTAGAAAGGCATGACAACGCAATAGAGAATGACCAGGTCGATCGGTTTGTTGTCCTCACATAGGAAAAAGGTGGCTAAAGAGAAAAAAAATGAGACGTAATCCACATATGCTGCCTGGATATTTGTTGCTCTGGGCAACCATACCTCCCTCACCACTCTGCGTCCGTGGAGGTACATCGTACTGGTGCACCCACTGTCCGAATGGGCCTCCCATGCTCTTATTGCCACTTTTTTTGCTGTTAGTATAACGCCAGCAGTCAAGTCAAGCAATGCTACTGCTAAAGTGATGCCGCATTTAACTAATGCCGCTCTTAGTCTAATGCCACCGATAAATTTAAGCAATGCCATTTAATGTCACTGAATTATTTCAGGGTTAGCTGTTGATTGTGGATGTATTAAAGATTTTTCAGCTAAGGCATTCTAATGCTGTTGCACAGCGAGTATACCAACGATGATACTTGTTACTACCTTCAGATTTTTGCACTATTAATGCTTATAGATTACATACCTCAGTTTAATGCTCATGCACAGCTAGTATACTAATGCTGAAACTTGTTACCTTTACATTTTGTATTGTTAATTCTTATAGAAACCTTCCAGTGCTAGAGTTTATTGAAATCTGTTCAATAAAACCATTGTATTGTACCCTGTAATAAACTAACTACTCTGCTATTGCACTAGCCACTGTATTAGTGTATATTTGTAGTATTCGAATGGTGTAGAGTTCACTCAAATTATCCCGATAAAGCTAGTCACACCTTTGTTAAAATTAATGCTCATTATGTTATCGGAGGAGGTATGTATGTTTGTCTCTAATGCCTGTCGACTACATACCTGACATCATGATGTAATGTTAAGTCATTTCCTTTTGTACAGTGTCACTGAATTGTCAAGGCGGTGATGGCATTTTATTTTAGTAGAACTGCACAAAATTTGCTTAAAAGAAGAGGAAAGGTCAGGAATGGCTCAGTTTTTCAGAAAAAACTATGTATGTCTTCCTAACATCAGGCGTTGTTGCTTTATTTGTTCCTTCAAATAGGTTGTTAGAAACAGTCTTGCTACCTTTTCCCATTAAGAAATTGGAATTCTTATATTTGTGAGTATATGCTTCAACTAGTGCCACTTTTATAGTAATCACACTTTCAATATCTATGCAAACAGGGATGCTCGATTTTAGTGTAGCTGCACAAAAAGTCCAACTGGTTCAACATTAGGAGCATGTTTTTTCCAAACCTTTATATCCAATTGGTGGCACTATGAACTGTTCATTACGAAGGTACATGGTTTGCTACTATCTTGCTACTCTTTTTGTACTATCATTAGATAGTAATACTAGTGGTTTGCTAGCTGCTTGATATGTTTACTAGCTGCTTGATATTTGTGCAGACAGAGATGTCTGCCCGTTGCTATTTGGCGAACAAACAAAGTGTCCGCAATTTTGGTTGAACTGCACAAGAGAATAGTATAGTCACTGCATGCAGTGCCATTTGAAAATAGACACAAAGATTGGATAGTCACTTTATGGACTGCAGAAAAGTAGTACTATACTATTTACTGGCCAACAGTTGGTGCTTCATTACTTTGGTATGATTATACAATGGGCATCATTTTACCTAAGTTAAAGTTTGTATTCCGAAAATATTCTCGCGGTGTGATCGGGAGAAGACCAAATCATATTGCAGTGGATGTTCCTCCATCATGCGTGGTTCATTCTCATGGTTCTAGCTGTTGGTGAAACCACTTACGTCTGCAAGAGGAATTATAGACTTCACAAACAAATTTGTCTTTCAGTCTGTACTGAATGTTGGCCAAGAGAAGCATCCATGTTAGTAGGAAGAGCGTATGTTTTTTCTAGATCTTTGCTTTTGGAGCTACATATATGTATATGATCTATGAATCATTGAGATGCATTAACATGTTGATCTTATGTATGGGAATCGTACTAGTTAGTTTTAGTTGCGACGTAAGATGCAAAGTGGTTGATCTTTGCTTTTGGAGCTACATATTTGTATATGATCTGTGAATCATTGAGATGCATTAACAGTTACTTATTTCTGTTTGCTCAGCGTTTACAAGTTACTGATCGATCACTAGCTAGCCTACAAATGCGCTCCTGGCAGTTTTATTTGCGATGCAAGATGCGAAGTGGCAGTTTTTTGAATAAAAATGCCTACCTCTAAAGAAACTGACAAGCTACACTATCGATCCTACACGGATAAAAATGCCTACCTCTGAAGAAACTGACAAGCTACACTATCGATCCTACACGGATAAATAGCGGATCACACATGTACTACCTCCTTTCTAGTTTGCAGGGCTCAATTCAAGAAACGACCTACTCGATCCTACACGAATAAATAGTGGATCACGCACGTACTAGTACCTCCTTTCCGGTTTGCAAGGCTTAATTCAAACCTCTCACCAACCAAGGTACTCCCTCCGTCCGGCTTTATTAGTCCCGTGAGCAAAGCAACAATACCAAGGCATGGCAATAATTAACGGCATGCAGAAGTTTAAGCCTAATTAATTCCAGTGATTTAAGTGGCTGCATGCGTACCCTCAGCTGCGACTCGTTGCATGCTGCTTCACGTACTGCCTGCGAGCGATTCTGAGTGCCTACATGCAGCGGCCATAATTAAGGCACCTAACTGATGCGAAAAAAGATACGCTTTAATTGTTGTGGGCTTTTAAAATCCATGGAATCATTATTGACAAGGAGGGAGATGATTCGAGTGCACTTGTTTGACCGCCATGCCGGCGTGCGACCTAGACGGGACGGGATGGCACAGTCATAATTTTAGTTTCCCTTGTTTTCCACGGCAAGCTGGCGCGCTAAGCCATTAAGCATTGAATGTTGATGACCATCGCGCTACCTTCCCCCTATAAGTATTATTTCCCGGCCTTCTCCGGTGCCACCGTGACCCAACTCGCCATATCCTCGTAAGCCCCCAACGGCACGACGTCGCTCGCCACGTCCGCAATGCCCCCGCCCGTCCACGGTAGGCGACGCCGGAGGCGGTCACCGCCGGAACTAGTGTTCGGTTTTTCACCAGAAGACAGACGGAGGGAGGAGGCATTCTATCTGTCTTTAGATGGCAATGCGCAGATCGAGGAGTTGTTGGAGCGCGACCGCATGGCGGAGGAGCAGGAGTTGTTGGAGCGCGACCGCCTGGCGGAGGAGCAGCGTATCGCCGATTTGCGCCGCCAGCAGGACATGGAGCAGCAGTGCACCGACGCTCCGAGCCGCGAGCAGAGCGCCCGCAACTGGGCCGACTACATGGAGGCCGGCGCCCGGCAAATAGCCCTGGAGGCTGTCGGGCATGCACGCATTCGCGACGCCGATTTTTACTACCAGCTCGTCAAGTGGGTTTCCCGCTTGGAAGCCGAAGCTTCGGTGGACCACGCCGGCATGGAAAGGGCCAACGTGCGCGAGCAACGCGCCCTATCGCACCTTTGCCAAGTCCGAGGAGAGGCGCAGGACGCCGGTGCCGGCGTTTAGCGTGTACCACAGATGGCGGCCGGCATCGTCTAGTTAGCTAAGAGTAAGTTAGTACTTGTACCCTACTAGAGTATTAGTGGGAGTAGATAGTTAACTTGGCTATGATGGTTGTCAACGTGGAAGTTCAGTACTCTATATGTGGATCAGACCTATTACTTTGCTCTGAATGTTGAACTTTTTGTTTGAACATATGGAATGGGCTATTATTTTTTTAAATGGGTTGTATTTGTCCTCCACGGGTTTAGAGGCTGACTTGTGGGCCTAGCAAGTTGACGCGTACACAATCAGGAGATGATTGTACGTGGAGGATGACAGCAGGGGCCCGCCAAGGTCATGGCAGTATGTAAGCAACTACCTCCTTATTTCAAGCCATTAAAAAACTGGCTCCTCCTAGTGGATTTCTGACATCTGGGTCCCATGCCATTGTCAACGTAGTCAATAAACGAGAGAATTGCACAACGAGCGGCTGACACCAGGGACCCAGCAACTCGCCCAGTTATTTTTGTTTTGGGTTAATTTGATAAATGCCACTCCAAATCTGGTGTATCCGAGAAAATGCCACTGGAATTTCCAAACTTTGAAAAATGCCATTTCAAGCCATTTCTAGTGGCATTTTTCGAAGTCTGGAGTGGCATTTTTAAAAGGTTGCAAACCGCAGTGGCATTTTTGAAAGTTTGCAAAAATTGCAGTGGCATTTTTTTAAGTTTGGAAATTGCAGTGGCATTTTTATGAATCGCCATAATTGGAGTGGAATTTATATAATTTGTTTTTGAGACGGAAGCAGGGTGTCAACTGGGCTGTGCGGGACACTCTGGCCTGTCTAGACAACCTTTTCTTTTATGTTTACCACAGACCAGCCCAGTAGTTTTTTTTCTTTCTGAAAATGGCTAGCCGAGTTTTTTTGTGATTTGTCAAGTAAGTCGCTTTATCAGGCCTGTTGGGCTGCAAATTTTTCAAGACGAGGAGAGCTTCATTCGGCTGGCCGAGAAAATGGCCTATATGTAATGAGAAATGGGTTGTACATTTTTAAAACACATCAAACCGGCAATTAGTTTCAAATATCTTTTTTTCATTTCGAGATTTTAAATTGCATTGATTTTTATGCGTGGACAATTTATTGGAATTTATATTGATATACATTTATTTTTAAAATCAGTCTGAATGTGACTCAAAATTTCGGGATTAAAAACAGTTCAGACCGCACTGACATATACAAAATTTCGTATAATTTTTTAACCATGGCCACAATATGGGCTGTAATGCTAACAAAAAGAATATGGGCTCCAAAAAAACCCGTAAGAGTTAGCAAATGGGTTGTAAATTATTTGAAATAATGGCAGATGGGTTGTATGCTATTTTCCACAGATTTGAGGCTTTCCACAGATGGCTTGTATACTGTTGGATGTCCATCCAACGGCCGTCGTGTTTCTTCAATCTCTGCTCTTCCTGCTCCAGCCGTTCAAACAAGCGCTGGCGGGACTGCCTGCTCCCTCCTCCACGCGGCCGGCTCTGCTGCCGCGCAGGCCTCACCGCCCCACCGTACTCCCATCGCTGGCCTAGCCATCCCTCTACTCACCCACACCTGTTGTTATTCTCCGGCGACGGCAGACGAACCAGTAAACCCTCGTACAGTCGTACTCTCCTCCGCGTGGGAAACAACCGCCGAGTCTTTCCTGCCTCCGTGTCGTTCCCTTCCTAGGCCTTGTCGTTGTCCACCGCCCTGGTGCTCTCGGCGCGGCCTGGTCAACGTGGTCAACGACCCACATGCATCTGAAGTGGAATGTACGTGGAGAGGCCGACAGTTGGGTCCACGGCCGCATGCAAGGAAATGCCTCCTTATTACATGCAAAATAATGATTCCTCCACCTGACATCTGGGACCCACCGAAAGAGCCTCTGTATTTTGCAAAAAAAACGTTACCGCCACTGATAGCTCGGACCCACCAGCTATATCTTCGCACGCAAGGAAGTGCCTCCTTATTACGCACAAAAAAATGAATACTCCCCCTACTAGCTGGGACCCAGTATAGTGGGCCTACTAGTGACGGGGACGAAGGGCTTTGTCAACTTAGTCAATATGCACGATTCTAGCTCGACTGACCGTACGATGTACATCCAACGGCCGTAGTGCTTCTTCAACCTCTGGTCTTCTTGCTCCAGCCGCCCAAAGCAGCGCCATTCGTGCCGCCTGCTCCTGCCTTTCGTGGCCGGCTGTGCTGCCACGGAGGCCTCACCGCCCCCATACTACTCCCACCGCTGGCCAGGCCATCCCTCCACTCCACTCACCCACACCCCCTGTTATTCTGCGGCGACGGCAGCGCAGCCGAACCAGTGGACCCCCGTACTCCTATCCGCGTGGGCATCCATTGCCGCGTCTTCCCCGGCTCCACATCGTCCCCTTCCCAGGCCTCGCCGTAGTCCACTGCCTTGGTGCTCTCGGCGCGGCGTGGTCAATGTGGTCAACAACGGAATTCCATCGGAAGAATACTGTAGGTGGAGAGGCTGACAGCTGGGTCCATGGCAGCCGCAAGGAAGTGCCTCCTTATTACGAGGAAAATAATTATTCCTCCACCTGATAGCAGGGACCCACCGGACGGGCCACCAGTATTTCGCAAAAAAAACGTTTGCCCGTAAATGCTGGGACCCACCGATGGGTCACCGTATTTTGTGAAAAAAACGTTCCCCCTCCTGTCAGCTCGGACCCATCGGAAGTGCCTCCTTATTACGCACAAAAAAATGAATACCCCCTTCTAGCTGGGACCCACCTTGGTGGGAGGTTGACTTGTGGGCCTACTAAGTTGACGGGGACGGAGGGCTTTGTTAACTTAGTCAATATAAATGGTTCTAGCTCCAGTGACTGTACGATGTCCATCCAACGGCCGTAGTGCTTCTTCAACCTCTGCTCTTCTTGCTCCAGCCGCCCAAAGCAGCGCCGGTCGTGCCGCATGCTCCTGCCTCCCATGGCCGGATGTGCTGCCACGAAGGCCTCATCGCCCCTACTATTCCCACCGCTGGCCAGGCCCTGCGGCGACGGCAGCCTCACATCGCAGCCGAACCAGTGAACCCTCGTACTCCTCTCCGTGCGGGCTTCCATTGCCGCGTCTTCCCCGGCTCCATGTCGTCCCCTTCCTAGGCCTCGCCGAGTCGCCGTCGTCCACCGCCCTGGTGCTCTCGGCGCGGCGTGGTCAACGTGGTCAAGGAACGACTTCCATCAGACGTGGACTGTACGTGGAGAGGCTGACAGCTGGGTCCATGGCCGTAGCAAGGAAGTGCCTCTTTATTACGCGGAAAATAATTATTCCTCCACCTGACAGCGGGGACCCACCGGACGGGCCACCGTATTTCACAAAAAAAATGTTTCCCCCTGACTGCTGGGACCCACCAGCTACATCTTCGCACGCAAGGAAGTGCATCCGGGCAAAAAAAAACGATTCGTCCCCCTGACTGCTGGGACCCACCAGGTACACCTTCGCACGGTAGGACGTGCGTCCGGGCAAAAAAACGATTCGCCCCCCTGACTGCTGGGACCCACCAGCTACATCTTCGCACGTAAGGAAGTGCGTCCAGGCAAAAAAAAACCAAAATGATCCCCCCCTGACTGCTAGGACCCACCAGCTACATCTTCGCAGGAAAGGAAGTGCCTGACAGTCGGTTCCCACCTGGTCAAAGCGTACGTAGTGTTGTCATTCTGGTCGAATGTGTACATACATATATATTGGTCGATGTAGAGGCGTGCATGTGTCGTAGTAGAGGCGCGTACGTGTCGTAGTAGAGGCGCGCATGTAGCATGTACACGTACGTACAGCGGCCAGGGTGCAAGAAAGAAAATACGGCCAAGTACGTACATACGGGCGGGGTCTCGAACGCCTACTCGCGCATACATATGGCCAGGGCTCGTGTACATGGCTGGGTCGGAATGGAGAAACAGCGTCGTCATCGTGTTCATGGGGAGGCAACGGAATGCGTCGTGTTCATAGGGAGGCAACAGAATGCGTCATGTTCATCGGGAGGCAACAGAACGCATGGGAGCCAACCGGCTGGGTCGGAACGGAATGCGTGGTCGTTTTCATCGGGAGGGCTTGGACGGAACAGGCGATGGAAACGAGGCCTGGCGTACCGCACAACGGAGGAAACGGACCTCCTACGTTTGGAACGGGATCCTGTTGATCGGGAGGGGTGTGGCGTACCGCAAAACGGAGGAAACGGACCTCCTACGATCGAAACAGGGGTCCTGTTGATCGGGAGGGGTGTGGCGTACCGCAAAACGGAAGAAACGGACCTCCTAAGGTCGAAACGGGGGTCCTGTTGATCGGGAGGGGTGTGGCGTACCGCAAAACGGACGAAACGGACTTGTGTTGGAGCGCTACGGTCCAAACGGGGGTCCTGTTCATCGGGAGGCGTGTGGCGTACCGCAAAATGGGACTCCACGGGATACTGTTCATCTCCACCATCGACCTCCTCCAGCCTCCACGGGCTCCTGTTCATCCAGCCTCCACCGTGCGCTACTCCACCGGCTACTGTTCAACCACCCATCCACCGGCTACTGTTCAACCACCCATCCACCATCTATTGTTCATCTAGCCCTCCACACCACGGGGTCCTGTTCAACCACCCCTCCACGGGCACCCCTCCACCATCTACTGTTCATCCAGCCCTCCACCACACGTCGCGGTCCTGTTCATCCAGAGGCAACGCCACCGCTCACTGTTCATCCACCCCCCCCCCCACAACACTCACTCTTCATCCAATCGATCGGCTTTAGTTAGCAGCAGTAGCGAAGGAATCGCTCGATCAGGTTCAGTTAACTCGATCGCTCGGGTTCAGTAACGCGTAGCCTGCAGTGCAATCGCTCGGGTTCAGTTAGAGCCCAACGCCTCGCTCGGGCTCAGTTAGAGCCAATGCCTCGCACACACGCGCGTACGTGTACGAGAGAAACGTGCATCGCTCGGCCCCCGACCTCCCACCGTAACCGGCAACTCCCCGAAATTTTCCTCCCCCTCGCGTCTACCACGGTTTTTTCCGTCATGGACGGCCCAAAGAATGTCATGCAGCTGCGTCTCTGGCCCGCCCACGATGAAAAGCCCATTTTCTGTCATGATTTTTTGTCATAGAAGTAGGAGCCCACCACATCTATGATGATACCGGGTTTTGTCACAATTATCGTCATAGAAGTGTCATATGTATGACAGAATATTTTTTCGTTCAGCCCAAAATGTCACGGATGTGTCTTTTTTTTGTAGTGAGAGCTAGATGCCAGTTCCATACCACCTCTCGTAGTTGAGGGATAAATCTTAGTTATTTCGTCTTTCAAGTTCCTCATAGTGACCAGCAGATATAAATCCCAAGTGACTCAAAGAATAGAGCTATGCTCCCGGCAACGGCGCCAGAAAATAATCTTGATAACCCACAAGTATAGGGGATCACAACAGTTTTTGAGGGTAGAGTATTCAACCCAAATTTATTGATTCTACACAAGGGGAGCCAAAGAATATTCTCAAGTATTAGCAGTTGAGTTGTGAATTTAAGCACACCTGGATAACTTAGTATCTGCAGCAAAGTATTTAGTAGCAAAGTAGTATGGAAGTAACAGTAATGGTAGCAAAAGAAACAGTAGCAATTTTTAGTAATTGTAACAGTAGCAATGTTAAGGTAACTAAGCAAAGAGCAATATGTGAAAAGCTCGTAGGCATTGGATCCGTGATGGATAATTATATCGGATGCGATTCCTCATGTAATAGTTATAACATAGGGTGACACAGAACTAGCTCAAGTTCATCAATGTAATGTAGGCATGTATTCCGAATATAGTCATACATGCTTATGAAAAAGAACTTGCATGCCATCTTTTGTCCTACCCTCCCGTGGCAGCGGGGTCCTATTGGAAACTAAGGGATATTAAGGCCTCCTTTTAATAGAGTACCGGACCAAAACATTAACACTTAGTGAATACATGAACCCCTCAAACTATGGTCATCACCGATAAGTATCCCGATTATTGTCACTTCGGGGTTAACGGATCAGAACACATAATAGGTGACTATAGACTTGCAAGATAGGATCAAAAACTCACTTATATTCATGAAAACATAATAGGTACGGTTCAGATATGAAATCATGGCACTCGGGCCCTAGTGACAAGCATTAAGCATAGCAAAGTCATAGCAACATCAATCTCAAAACATACTGGATACTAGGGATTAAACCCTAACAAAACTAACTTAATTACATGGTAAATCTCATCCAACCCATCACCGTCCAACAAGCCTACGATGGAATTACTCACGCACGGCGGTGAGTATAATGAAATTGGTGATGGAGGATTGTTGATGATGACGACCGCGACGAATCACCCTCTCCGGAGCCCCGAACGGACTCCAGATCAGCCCTCCGAGAGAGTTTAGTGCTTGATGGTGGCTCCGTGTCGTAAAACACGATGAATCTTTCTCTTTGATTTGTTTCTCCGCGATAGTGAATATATGGAGTTCGAGTTGAGGTCGGTGGAGGTCTAGCAGGGCTACAAGGCATGGGGGCGTGCCCTAGGGGCGCCCCCACCCTCGTGGACAGGGTGTGGGCCCCATGATGCTGATTCTTTCGCCAGTATTTTTTATTAATTTCAAAAAGTTGCTCCGTGAATTTTCAGGTCATTCCGAGAACTTTTATTTCTGCACGAAAATAACACCATGGCAGTTCTGCTGAAAACAGCGTCAGTCCGGGTTAGTTCCATTCAAATCATGCACGTTAGAGTCCAAAACAAGGGCAAAAGTGTTTGGAAAAGTAGATACGACGAAGACGTATCATGGGGCCGCATGTGGAGCTCTGGACGCGGCTCCGGCGGCAGATCCGGCGGCGGAAGCGACCCGGAGCGCGAGCGGCGCGTCCGCTCGAACGGCGCGAGCAAGCGTGGGGCCCGGAGGTGGACCAACCGCGGCATGTCGCCGCCGGCGAGCTTCCGGCGGAGCAAGACGGAGGAGTACGACCGTCAGCACGCATCCTTCTCCTCCGCAAGATCTTCGTATACCAGGAGCTCCTCCTCCTCCGGCGCGGGCCTTCTCCCCGTGAAGAGGGATTGGCCGGAGGACGAGGAGGAGCCGAAAGAGTTCGACTTCTTCCCCGTCGAGGAGGAGCCCGAGGAGCCCACTCCGCTCGGCCGCCGCGGAGTCGTCGGGCTGGAAGACTACGTCGCCGACATCGACGCCGTTGTGGCCGCCATCGCTGAGCAGAGCGTGCGCGAGGAGGCGGAGCGCCGGCGTCACGCCGAGGAGCTCGAAGACCTCGAGTGGCGGCAGGCGGTCGCCACCAACCTCGCCGCCAAGGAGAAGTACGAGGAGTGGCGCCACATCCGCGAGGAGCAGAGGGCGAAGTACATCGACCTCTGCAGCTCCGGCGAGGAGGATTGAGCGTCCTTCTCCTCCACGGCGTCGTCCATTGCCGCGACCTCGCCGACGTCAGATCCGCCCCCCTCTAGTTCTAGTATTAACGTAGTATGTAGTATGAACTATGTTTGTAGTGTGTTGATCACGATCTATGTAGTATGTGATGAACTACTGGCGTCAACGGCGTGCAATTTCTCCTTTTTTATTTCAAATTATGTAGTTTTAGATATGGTTTCTGTTCGGTCGCGCTAGTTTTCGACCCGCAAACGCGTTTTGCGGGAGTTTTTGCGGGGTCTGCTAGAGTTGCTCTTAGGTGTGAGGCGAAAAGATCATTTTGCTCCTAATGTGCATTGTTTTACAATCCTGGATGAAGTAAAAAAGCAATCAGTTCATCCATATTTTGGGATGTTGAACGGATGCTGCGCATGGATATGAAGAGATTAAAGGGACCGACACACTCCCGTGGCGATCAGTCGGCGTTCCCTGTTCTCGCATGCGTGTGTTTCAAGTTGTGCCATCGATCTACCAACCGGCGTCTAGTACTTAGTACGTGCAAGTGCATCTACTGCAAATCGATCCAGCTGCGTACGTGCTACTTGTACATGAGTCTCCCCATCAGCGGCCAGAAAGTAATCAGATGCGGCTAGCTTGTACGTGCATGTCGCCCGAAAGTACTCGGCCGTACTTGGAGCTACATTTCATCGGAAGGTACACGAGCCGAGACTTTTTTTTAGACAATCTCACAAAGTTTTTATTAAATCATCACAATGTGTTTACATGACGGATTGAATATTTTCAGGATGATCTAACCAAACATGACGGCCACCCTTAGAGAAAAAGCATGCTTCGCTAAATTGTGAGTTTGAAAATTTGAGCTCCTAAATTCATAACTAAATTTACAAAAATCAAACACGAGTCGAGACCTGTGTCAACCTCTACCTGCCACATGCGCTGCCCGCCAGATTGCCGATCGCGTCCAGCCTCAAAGGCATCATGGCCGCAGATGTCGACCCCACGGCCGCACTAGTGCAGAACCGGGCTTTAGCGCCGGTTCATAACGGCCTTTAGTGCCGGTTCGGCAACCGGCACTAAAGAGTGGGGACTAAAGCACCCCCCTTTAGTACCGTTCCTCACGAACCGGCGCTAAAGTACCACCACGTGGCACGGGCCAGGCCCGGGTGCTGGTAGACCATTAGTACCGGTTGATAACACCAACCGGTACTAAATGTTTGGGGGGGTTTTGGTTTTATTTTCCATTAATTTTGTGTTTTCCATTTAATTCTTTTTTGTTTGCTGGTATTTTACGATACAATAAATTATACACATTATGCATATATATAAATAATTTTCTCATACGTAGACCGCATATATATATATATATATATATATATATATATATATATATATATATATATATATATATCATCAAATGTCTCACAACCAACACCATTAATTATTCACACATACACATGTATATACATATACAATTTCTCCTACATGTTGCCTTGGTGCCTTCGGAGCATGATGGCAAGTGGTTCATGGGGGCGTTACCGGGTAATAGTATTCTACTTTGGGATCTATGACCTGGTTGAGCAAAAATCCCGCTATTTCCTTTTGAAGTGCTAGTATGCGCTCCGCTGGTAGGAACTGCTCCCGCACCTCTCTTAACTGTTAAGAAGGAGATCAATATGCATGTGTATTAGTTATGTGAATAGTGTTCTGACAAACGTACCCAGTTCTATCTTTGAGATCTGCTCCTTTCAGACACCATCATGCGAATGTTCTCGCAAACGTAGAATGCACACAGATCATTCCCCGGCGCCTGCTTCAGGGCCTTTACGAGAATGAAATTGAATCAGATAATGATTAATCAAGCATGATAATTAATTAATAGTATTGAAACAAGAATTAAAAAGATGGTAGCTAGCTAGCTAGCTAGTACTACTTAATTAATTAACTTTTGTCGATACCAAAATAACTTTTTTGCCCATTTGCCTGGAGTCACCTTGATGAACTTTGCCCAAGCCCTGCCCGCCGACAAAGAAAATTAATAAAGGGGTTATTAAATAGTTCATATCAGGAAATGACGAACTAAATAGGATGAGATATAGTTAATAATGATTGAAATACCTGTTGACTATCCTCTTCACGATGTTGTAATCTTTTTCTTCTTTCAGTAGTGAGTCCAGTACTTTAACTGTTCCTTTGTCAACTTTAATGTCTAACAAGATCCAGTGGAAACTGCATGCGCACACGTTTGCATGTCTTAATTAAGCGGGCATGTGCATAACACTAATCAACTACCGTACTATACACTTAATTATTAACATCTAGCTAGCTAGTAAGCAAAAAAAAAATTTATAGTACAAGACAGTGTGACTCATAGGAAGTTGTAAGGAAGTAGTATATCTTCACTGGTATTGAGGCACTTGAAGAACTTCAGCATGCTTTTCTCTAAACTATCTCAACATGTTGAAAGATTCCATGTGTACTCATTAATGATATTTGGGTCAATAAACCCAACGCCATAGCGTCCAGATTTTTTCATTTCATATCACGCTGCTGGTGGGAGTGGGAATAAGTGGGACTAGACTTTCCATCCCACTTAAAACGCCTTAGTGGGAGCCCATTGGACCAGAAAAAATTAAGTGGGCTAGCCCCTTTAGCCCACCGGAACCCCACTTTACCCTATTAGCCCATCCCGATAGCTTGGTGCAGGGAGGACGACGTCGTCGCCGATCGATGGCAGCCGCCGCTGCACGGCGCACCTAGCCCCTCCCCTACCTCGCAGCTTCTCCCTGCTCCGCCCCTCCCCTACCTCGCAGCTTCTCCCTACCCCGCCCCTCCCCTACCTCCCGGCGATGGGCAGGTCGCCGGCAGCAACAACCCCGACCCCCAGGTCGTCGGCAGCATCAATCACGACCCCCGGGTCGCCGGCTGTCCCAACCCCGACAGCCAAGGCGCCGGATGTGTCAATCCCGGCGTCCAAGGTGCCGGATGCATCGTCGGCAGCAGGTGATGCATCAATTCAAGATAGTCCCTCAGATTCAAGGAAAAATATTGTCGTCGTCGGCAGGGAAAAATATGCTTTTTTTCATCTTCTTCTCTGAAAGCCCGTTTTTAGGTATGTAGGTAGGTGCGATTGGTTAGATTTGGGGATTGGATTTCAGAAGATGGGGACCTGGATTGCTACTGCTAATTGGCTGTTCATCATCTATTGTTTATTTAAGAAAATAGGACCTGGATGGGTACCATTTACACAACTACACTGAACCCTAAACATTGGGCCATCTTGCTGTTACATACAGCGTATTTCAGTGGTTTGTAGTGATCTGCCACTTAGTTTCTTTCTTATTCTGTTTTACCTTTTATTAATGTCTGAACTTGACTCATCATATTTAACTCGGTTGTGAAAATTTTCAGATCTTGAGGAGCACAAGGGTGAGCTCTTACGTGCCATAAAAATTGAGAAGGCTAATGGCCCGGATCTTGAGGAGCACAAGGGTGCTAGTGAGCTGACAAAGAAGCCTTGAAAGAAGCTGACAAAGATTATAAATTTGCTCCTTCAGTAAGTGAATTGGAGATGGCCGAAGCTATTTGCCATCTTTTGGGAGCTTTTTACACAGCCACAAAGAAAATCTCGGGTAGGACATATCCCACCTCTCACCTATACTTCTATGAGGTCTGGAATGTGAAGCAAATAATGGAGAGAGAAGTCGTAAGTGAAAATCCTACCATTGTTGCCATGGTGAAAGAGATGGAGAAGAAATGGATCAAATATTTTGAGGAGTCATTCTTAACAAGTTGTCTGCCGGTGATATTTGATCCAAGGTACAAATATGAATATGTTGACTTCCGACTGACCGCAACTTTTGGTGGTGGCGCAGAGAAATATCTTACCCAAGTGAATAGTGCGATGAAGATCCTATTTGCTGAATATGCATCTGAATTTGGAAACATTTCTGATGAAGGTGATGAGGTTGTAGAGGAGGATGGTGAGGGCACTCTTGATGACTGGGATAAGCATTTGAGATTGAAAAGATCCCACAACTCAAATGAGCTACAGCGATATCTTGAAGAAGATCTGTTTCCTCGCCGACGGAAATTGGATATCTTAAAGTGGTGGGAGATTCACTGCCCAAAGTATCCGGTGCTTGCAGCTATAGCACGGGACATGTTGGCAGTGTCCGCGTCTACGGTGCCTGCAGAGGCTGCATTCAGCAATGCAGGAAGGATCATCACTGAACAAAGAAGTAGTTTGACCCCGAGTACTGTTGAGACATTGATGTGCCTCGAGGATTGGTATCGAGCAACTGGTAATATGTTTTTTTATTATTTTTCTGTACTTTATGTAATACCTTCCATGTTGAATGTTTCATTTCGAATGCCTTCAATATTGCAGCTCGCCAAAAGGCGGAACCAACAGTTGGAGACCATGGTGGTGATCAAGAGGATGCTGGAACCACCTAAGGTAATTCTTCTAGACTGCTAGTTGTACTTTGCACTTTTGGTACATTATGCTCTTGGTACTTCGGACAATTCATTGTGCAATATATATAGGTGGCGATTAACCTGTACAGGCATCTGAATTTCTTGATTCTTGCTGTCAAAGTTGGGGTCACCTTGATAGTTGCTACCTCTGTAAGCATTAGTCAGTCTCTGTCCATGTAGATTTATTTTCAGTTTTGCTGGAGATTATCTATTGCAAGATTTCGTCCTGTGGTCAGAAATTTATTCTTGGAATCCTGCCTTTTTTGCCGTCAAATGCTTGTGATCTCTTTAGCTTGTTGTACTACTTGTTATAGTAACCCACATTTCGTGCTTCCGTTGATGCCATCCATTGTAGTTTCTTGCTGTACTTCTGTATTTGCTCTGTTAATTCAGATTTTAGATAGGATTCAGATAGGCTTCAGTTATGAATTCAGAATTCGGATAGTTTTTTTGGCAGGCAGAAGGTAGAGCCTGAGGACAAGGAGGAGACCAGGGGGCGAAGCCAGAAGCGGCACCGGCGGCAGCTGAGACTCAGTGAAGGCTTGTGCTGAGCTCGTGATCGTCTTCCATGAACCAACCTGAAGCTTCATTCACTGAGAGTTGCGAGGTCTTATCAGCCTAGAGTTTTTCTTTTCGCTTTGTCCTTGTGAGTTCACTGAGAGTTTTGATGGGACTACCACTGAGAGTTGTGAGCTTCATTCACTGAGAGTTGCTATAAGTTGAAAATAAGCTTGTATCTGTGGCGGCCGCTTCCACAAAGTTCTATTAATATGTTGATGCACTATTACTTTATTCAAATTCCAATCAAGATCTGTTGCTGCTGGAATTTGAGTGCCAAGTCCGCGTGCCTTGCTTCTAGGCCTTGAAGGCGTTCTACATCCTGCTTCCTCTGCTCCTCCTCCAACTTCCTCTTCTTCTCCTCCTCCATCTTCTTTCTTGCACGGGACCTGTAGTCCTCGTTCCATTCCGAATAGCCCTCATACCAGGGAATAACGCCCTTCCCTCGTGTTTTTCCTGAGTGTTCAGGATTTCCCAGGGCGCGTGTAAGCTCGTCGTTCTCTCTGTTGGGCGTGAACACCCCCGTTCGAGCTTGTTCTATTGCATCAAGTATCTTTTGTCCGGCTCCTTTTAGACTTGCCTTCTGCGAAACCAGGCCTGTCTTTGGGTCAATGCCCCCCATGCGCATAGAACCAAGTTCTGCACCTGGGGGGCGAGCTCTTAGTAACCGGAGTGACCCATGCATCCTCCGTCTCTTGCTCAGACTTATCCCACTTAGGCATTCCCACTGTATAGCCACCTGGACCCAGCCTATGGAACTGCGTCTTTTTTGCGGCATTGGCCTTGTTTTTTATCGACCGTTCCTTAGATAATTCTGATTTCTTGAATTTCACAAAATCGGCCCAGTGTTCTCTTTACTTCTCCAGTGTTCGCGTGAATTCTGGAGTCTTCCTTTCTGCAGTGAGGTAGTTGGCCCATATAGTTTTCTTGTGGGTGTTGAATGCAATTGCCATCTTCTTAAGAGCAGCGCCCTTGACTTTCTCCGCATCTGCTTCAGTGAAATAATCTGGTAGGGTGAAATGTTCCATCAGAGATTCCCAAAGGGCTTTTTTTGCTGTGTCGTAGACCCAAGTAACACCTGGACGTTTAGTTTTTGGCTCTTTTCATTCTTGAATGGAGATCGGGAGTTGGTCCTTCATAAGAACTCCGCACTGACGAGTCCACTTGTTCGCAATGTTCTTAGGCGTGAGGGGTTCGCCACTAGGTTTGGTGGATTCGATGTTATACTTTACACCCTCCTTCAACTTTCTGCCAGGGCCTCGCTTTGTCCTGCTGTCTGTAGAAGCAGATTTGCTCGATCCGGAGGGCTGAAACACTACTAGGAAAAGGCCTACTAATGACGCACCTGTTTTTCCTACTAATGGCGCACTATAGGTGCGCCATTAGTACCACGCCACTAGTATTTTTTACTAATGGCGTACCACTGGTGCGCCATTAGTATGCCTAGAGGTGCGCCATTACTATCTCACTTAATAATGGCGCACCACAGAGGAGTGCGCCATTAGTAACATTTGTTTTTCAAAAAAAAATCAAATTTTTTTTCAATTTCTTTTTTATATTTTTTCTTTTTTTCTTAATCTCGGGTCACTATGGCTTAATCTCGGGTCAATATGCTTAATCTCAGGTCAAATCACACTCCATGGTCAAACTTACCGAAAGGTCACCCATCCTCACACTACTCCAGCCCTAGCATGCTTAACTTCAGAGTTCTATCCAACACCAGCACCAGCTCACTTCACACGCACTTGTTGATATATCTAGCATATCAATCCTATTAAACCTTGTTGATGTTTAGGACTTTGTTCATGTTCATGAGTGATGAAATTTTGAAAAATTATTTCAAACTTCCATTCATATTACGTATCATATTTTGAAAAAAAAATCCCGAAAAAAATTTGAAACTAATTTTTTTTCTGTTACTAGTGGCGCACCTAGCAAACGGTGCGCCACTAGTAAGTTTGAAATTTTTTGAATTTTTTTGCCTCCAGATCTTAAAAGCCCCGTAACTTTTTCTGTTAGGTTTTTGAGGATTTTGAAAATGTTTAACGGCTTCCCCCTGTTAAATTTGGATGTAACTTTTCGAGTAGATGATTTTTCATATAAAGTCGAAATTCATATTTGCAAATAAAGTCGAAATTCATATTTGCAAATTTTCCCAACAACTAGACCACATATCACATGGGAAACTTATTTTCTTTTATTTTTTTGCCATTTCCATCATTTTCTTTTATTTTTTTAAAACTGAAAAGGCGATCAGGGGGGTGCATTCGGGGGAATTTTGGGTCAAAGTTAGTAATGGCGCACCATGGGTGTGGTGCGCCATTACTAGTTAACTAGTAACTAGTAATGGCGCACCACACCCACGGTGCGCCATTACTAACTTTGG